>NW_021703779.1:69797265-70049533 GCF_005190385.1 Monodon monoceros | reverse complement strand
ATATATATATATATATATATATATATATATATATATATATATATATAGTTCCAATGGAGTGTTGACACTTTTCCTCTGGAAAACTGGACCTCTGAAAAAGCTTTTTCATCTATAGATGACTGCCCAAGTCATTTTCTGCAGGCACTCTCAGACACACCCAAGAGAGCCCAAAATTAATTCATGGTTTCCTATAGGTTTAACAGCTGCTAATGAAGTCTGTATGCCTATTACCCAATACGCAGGAGGGTGAGACTCCTCCCAGTCCATTGACATATGATGCCAATAACTCTCACAGAGGCACTTCCACTCATGGACGGATGTCAATTTTATGTTGCTGAAGGGGAGACAGAAATAAGGGAGGTTTTATTCCACCATGATGCTGACATCACCCCTGCCAAGATCATTACTATTTGTTCTCACTTCTCCTTCTCATTGTCACTACGTTTGTTTAAGCTGTAATCATTTATTGTTTGGAATTCTGCAACAGACTCCTAAATAAATCCTTATGCCCAGTTTTCCTTATCTTCAGTTCACTCTTAGAATTGCAGTCTGAGTGATGTATCTAATCCAATCATGGAAATCCCCTCCAGTGTCTCTTTAATAATATACAGGATAAAGTCTAAACTCCTTAGAATGGCACACAAAGCCATTCATGTTCTGTTAGCATACTTCCACTTTAGGATCATATTAAGACACTGCTTTCACACTTCAGGCACCAGCTACTATGAATTATTTAACAATCCCCACACACCATGCCGTCTCTCTGATTCATGCTTCTGCACAAGCCAGTGTAATGCTTCACCCACCTAATATATATCTTTAATGCTTTCTTTAATATATTCAGGTTTCCTTGTGGGAAACCATCCTTGAAATATTCCCTTACAATGCACTCTCTTAATCTGAGTTAGATGCTCCTCCTCTGTGCTTTCTTCTAACATAACACTTATAACAATAAATTATAAATATCTCTCCCTTGCAGTAGATTTTGAGCTTTTTGGGCGAACTGACTTGTTATCTTTGTCTCTATATTTCCAAGGCATAGCACAATAGTTGGCAAATAGTTGATACTCAATATATTTTTGTTGAGTAAATATATGCTCAAGATATTGGAAAGCAAAGAGGAAAAGTTTAATCCAAATGCCAATGTCCTCATGAAATGTGGAGAAATATTCTGTAATTTAGTAGTTAAGCTTAAGATTATGCTAAGAGTGATATAACCAACTAGAATGACACTTACAAGTGAATCATACTTAATTGTCTAAAAACATGCACATAAAACAATGGTATGCAAAATTCCTTGGGCATTAGATCACTTGAGATGTGGGTTTTACAAATATAGCTATATGGGTTTTAGTCACAGAGATTCAGTTTCAAATGTTGTGGAATGAGACCCAGATATCAGTATTTTGTTAAGTTTCTGAGTAATTTTAAGAGACGGTGTATTTGTTTGCTAGGTCTGCGATAACAAAGGACTATAGGCTTGGTGACTTAAATAACAGGAAATATATTTTTTTGCACAATTACAAGTCCAAGGTCAAGGTACAAGCAAGTTTGGTTTCTTCTGAGGTCTCTCTTCTTCTATAGCAAAAGTCATTTCTCATTGTGCCTTCACATGGTCTTTTCCCTGTGTTTGCACAAAGTGTCTCTTTATATGTACAAATTTCCTCTTACCATAAGAACACCAGTCAAGTGGAATTAGGACTATCCCAATGGCCTCATTTTAACTTAATCACATCTTTAAAGAACTTATGTCTAAATATAGTCACATTCTGAAATACTGGGTTATGGCTTCAACAGGTTAATTTTTTAGAGACACAGTTCAGCCCATAAAAGGCACCCAATTAAGAGGGTAATCATTATTCTCTTTTCTGTTTTTTTTAACAGATTTATTGAGATTTAATTAACATGCAACATACTGCACATATTGAAATTGTACAATTTAATGAATTTTGAGGTAAGCATATATTTGTTAAATCATCAGCTCAATCAAGATAGTGAATGTATTGATCACTCCCAACAGCTTCCTTTTGTCACTTTGTAATCTATCTCTTCTCCACTCCTCCATACTTCCAGGCAACCACTGATCTGCATTCTATTACTATAAGTTACTTTGCATTTTCTAGAATTGTATTTAAAGTTTGTCAAATATTATGTACGTTTTATCTGATGTTACACATGTGAATAGTTCATTCCATTTTAAAATGGGAAGGAGTCAAAATAGACATTTTCCAAAGAAGACATGAAAATGGTCAACAGACACATGAAAAGATGCTCAACATCACTAATCATCAGAGAAGTACAAATAACAGCACAATGAAATATCATTTCACACCTGTTAGAATGGCTGTCATCAAGAAGACAAGAAACAACAGGTGGAGGAGCTGGGAAGATGGCGGAAGAGTAAGACGTGGAGGTCACCTTCCTCCCCACAGATACATCAGAAATACATCTGCACATGGAACAGCTCCTACAGAACACCCGCTGAATGCTGGCAGAAGACCTCAAATATCCCAAAAGGCAAGAAACTCCCCACGTAAATGGGTAGGGCAAAGAAAAATAAAAAAAACAGAGACAAAAGAATAGGGACGGGACCGGCACCAGTGGGAGGGAGCCGTGAAGGAGGAAAGGTGTCCACACACTAGGAAGATCCTTCGGATGGCAGAGGGGGAAAGCTTCGGAGCTGGGGAGGAGACTGCAGAAACAAGGGTGCAGAGGGCAACGCAGAGAGATTCCCCCAGAGAGGATCGGTGCCAACCAGTACTCACCAGCCCAAGAGGCTTGTCTGCTCACCCGCTGGGACTGGCAGGGGCTGGGAGCTGAGGTTTGGGCTTCGGTCAGATCCTAGGGAAAGGACTGGTGGTGTGAACACAGCCTGAAGGGGTTAGTGCACCACGGCAAGCCGGGAGAGAGTCCAGGGAAATGGCTGGACCTGCCGAAGAGGCAAGAGACTTTTTCTTCCCTTTTTGTTTCCTGGTGCATCAGGAGAGGGGATTAAGAGCGCTGCTTAAAGGAGCTCCAGAGACGGGAGCAAGCTGCAGCTATCACTGTGGACCCCAGACACGGGGATGAGATGCTAAGGCTGCTGCTTCCACCACCAAGAAGCCTGTGTGCGAACACAGGTCACTCTCTACACATCCCCACACGGGAGCCTGTGCAGCAGGCCACTGCCAGTGTCCCGTGATCCAGGGACAACTTCCCTGGGAAAACGCACAGCATGCCCCAGGCTGGTGCAACGTCACAGCAGCCTCTGCTGCCACAGGCTCGCCCCGCACTCCGTGCCTCTCCCTCCCCACGGCCTGAGTGAGCCAGAGACCCCAAATCAGCTGCTCTTTAACCTTGTCCTGTCTGAGGGAATAACAGACGCCCTCAGGCAACCTACACGCAGAGGTGGGGCCAAATCCAAAGCTGAATACCAGGAGCTGTGCAAACAAAGAAGAGAAAGGGAAATTTCTCCCAGCAGCTTCAGGAGTACAGGATTAAATCTCCACAATTAACTTTCATGTACCCTGCATTGGTGGAAAACCTGAATAGACAACGAAACATCCCAAATTGAGGAGATGGACTTTGAGAGCAAGATATATTATTTTTTCCACTTTTGCTCTTTTTGTTAGTGTGTACGTGTATGCTTCTGTGTGAGATTTCGTCTGTATAGCTTTGCTTTCACCATTTGTCCTAGGGTTCTGTGCATCCATTGCTTTTTTTTACTTAAAAATATTTTTTTCTTAATAATTATTTTTTATTATAATAACTTTATTTATGTTATTATACTTTATTTTATTTTATCCTCTTTCTTTGTTTCTACATTTTCTCCCTTTTATTCTGAGCCGTGTGGATGAAATGCTCTTGGTGCTTCAGGCAGGAAACAGTGCTGTGCCTCTGAGGTGGGAGAGCCAACTTCAGGACACTGGTCCACAAGAGACATCCCAGCTCCATGAAATATCAAACAGTGAAAATCTCCCAGAGATCTCCATCTCAATGCAAGCACCCAGCTTCACTCAAGGACCAGCAAGCTACAGTGCTGGACACCCTATGCCAAACAACTGGCAAGACAGGAACACAAAACCACCCATTAGCAGAGAGGTTGCCTAAAATCATAATAAGACCACAGACACCCCAAAACACACCACCAGATGTGGACATGCCCACCAAAAAGGCAAGATCCAGCCTCATCCACCAGAACACAGGAATTGGTCCCCTCCACCAGGAAGCCTACAAAATCCACTGAACCAAATTTAGCCACTGGGGTCAGATACCAAAAACAATGGGAACTACGAACCTGCAGCCTGCAAAAAGGAGACCCCAAACACAGTAAGATAAGCAAAATGAGAAGACAGAAAAACACACAGCAGATGAAGGAGCAACATAAAAACCTACCTGACCTAACAAATGAAGAGGAAATAGGTAGTCTACTTGAAAAATAATTCAGAATAATGATAGTAAACATGATCCAAAATCTTGGAAAGAGAATAGAGAAAATGCAAGAAACTTTTAACAAGGACCTAGAAGAAATAAAGAGGAAAGAAGCAACAATGAACAACACAATAAATGAAATTAAAAATACTCTAGATGGGATCAATAACAGAATAACTGAGGCAGAAGAACAGATAAGTGACATAGAAGATAAAATAGTGGAAATAACTACTGCAGAGCAGAATAAAGAAAAAGAATGAAAAGAACCGAGGACTGTCTCAGAGACCTGTGGGACAACATTAAACACACCAACATTTGAATTATAGGGGTCCCAGAAGAAGAAGAGAAAAAGAAAGGGACTGAGAAAATATTTGAAGAGATTATAGTTGAACACTACCCTAATATGGGAAAGGACATAGTTAATCAAGTCCAGGAAGCACAGAGAGTCCCATACTGGATAAATCCAAGGAGCAACACGCCAAGACACATATTAATCAAACTGTCAAAAATTAAATACAAATAAAATATATTAAAAGCTGCAAGGGAAAAAAAAACAAATAACACACAAGGGAATCCCTATAAGGTTAACAGCTGACCTTTCAGAAGAAACTCTGCAAGCCAGGAGGGAGTGGCAGGACATATTTAAAGTGATGAAGGAGAAAAAACTACAACCAAAATTATTCTACCCAGCAAGGACCTCATTCAGATTTGATTGAGAAATTTAAAACTTTACAGACAAACCAAAGCTGAGAGAGTTCAGCACCACCAAACCAGCTTTACAACAAATGCTAAAGGAATTTCTCTGGTCAAGAAACACAAGAGAAGGAAAACAACTACCATACCAAATGCAAAACAATTAAGAAAATGGGAATAGGAACATACATATCAAAAATTACCTTAGGGCTTCCCTGGTGGCACAGTGGTTGAGAGTCCGCCTGACAATGCAGGGGACACAGCTTCGTGTCCCAGTCTGGGATGACCCCACATGCCATGGAGCGGCTGGGCCCGTGAGCCAAGGCCGCTAAGCCTGCACGTTCGGAGCCCTTGCTCCTCAATGGGAGAGACCACAACAGTGAGAGGCCCGTGTAACACCAAAAAAAAAAAAAAAATACCTTACATGTAAATGGATTAAATCTTTCCACCAAAAGACACAGACTGCATGAATGGATACAAAAGCAAGAACCATATATATGCTGTCTACTAGAGACCCACTTCAGACCTAGAGACCCATACAGACTGAAAGTTTTGGGATGGAAAAATATATTCCATGCAAATGGAAACCGAAAGAAAGCTAGAGTAGCAATTCTCATATCAGACAAAATAGAGTTTAAAATAAAGAGTATTAAAAGAGACAAAGAAGGACACTACATAATGATCAAGGGATTGATTCAAGAAGAAGATATAACAATTGTAAATATTTATGCACCCAACATAGGAGCACCACAATATATAAAGCAAATACTAACAGCCATAAAAGGGGAAATTGACAAAAGCACATTCATAGTAGGGGACTTTCACACCCCACTTTCACCAATGGACAGATTATGCAACATGAAAATAAATAAGGAAACACAAACTTTAAGTGATACATTAAAAAATATGGACTTAATTGATATTTATAGGACATTCCATCCAGAAACAACAGAATACACATTTTTCTCAGGTGCTTATGGATCATACTACAGGATAGAACATATCTGGGGTCACAAATCAAGCCTTCATAAATTTAAGAGAATTGAAAATATATCAAGTATCTTTTCCTACCACAATACTATGAGACTACATACCAATTACAGTAAAAGATCTGTAAAATATAAAAACACATGGAGGCTAACCAATACACTAATTAATAACGAAGTGATCACTGAAGAAATCAAAGAGGAATTTTTTTAAAAAACTAGAAAAAAGTGACAATGCAGACGCAATGACCCAAAACCTACAGGATGCAGCAAAAGCAGTTCTAAGAAGGAAGTGTATAGCAATACCAGCGTACATTAAGAAACAGGAAACATCTCGAATAACCAACATAACCTTGCACCTAAAGCATTTAGAGAAAGAAGAACAAGAAAACCACAAAGTTAGCAGAAGGAACAAATCATAAAGATCAGATCAGAAATAAATGAAAAAGAAATGAAGGAAACAATAGCAAAGATCAATAAAACTAAAAGTTGGTTCTTTGAGAAGATAAACAAAATAGATAAACCATTAGCCAGACTCATCAAGAAAAAAAGGGAGAAAACTCAAATCAATAGAATTAGAAATGGAAAAGGAGAAGAAACAACTGACACTGCAGAAATACAAAAGATCATGAGAGATTACTACAAGCAACTCTATGACAATAAAATGGACAACTTGGAAGAACCGAACAAATTCTTACAAATGCACAATGGGCCAAGACTGAGTCAGGACGAAATATAAAATATGAACAGACCAATCACAAGCACTGAAGTTGAGACTGTGTTTAAAAATCTTCCAACAAACAAAACCCCAGGACCAGATGGCTTCACAGGCGAATTTTGTCAAACATTTAGAGAAGAGTTAACACCTATCCTTCTCAAACTCTTCCAAAGTATAGCAGAGGGAGGAACACTCCCAAATTCATTATACGAGGCCACCATCACCCTGATACCAAAACCAGACAAGGATGTCACAAAGAAAGAAAACTACAGGCCAATAACACTGATGAACATAGATGCAAAAATCCGCAGCAAAATACTAGCAAACATAATCCAACAGCACATTAAAAGGATCATACACCATGATCAGGTGGGGTTTATTCCAGGAATGCAAGGATTCTTCAATATACGCAAATAAATCAACATGATTCACCACATTAACAAATTGAAGGAGAAAAGCAACATGATCATCTCAATAGATGCAGAGAAAGCTTTTAACAACATTCAACACCATTTATGATAAAAAAACACTGCAGAAAGTAGGCATAGAGGGAAATTTCCTCAACATAATAAAGGCCATATATGACAAACCCACAGCCAACATTGTCTTCACTGGTGAAAAATTAAAAGCATTTCCACTAAGATCAGGAAGAAGACAAGGTTGCCCACTCTCACCATTCTTATTCAACAGAGTTTTGTAAGTTTTAGCCACAGCAATCAGAGAAGAAAAAGAAATAAAAGGAATCCAAATTGGAAAAGAAGAAGTAAAGCTGTCACTGTTTGCAGATGACATGGTACTATACACAGAGAATCCTAAAGATGCAACAAGAAAACTACTAGAGCTAATCAATGAATTTGGCAAAGTAGCAGGATACAAAATTAATGCACAGAAATCTCTGGCAATCATATAAACTAATGATGAAAACACTGAAAGTGAAATCAAGAAAACACTCCCATTTACCATTGCAACAAAAAGAATAAAATATCTATGAATAAACCTACCTAAGGAGACAAAAGACCTCTATGCGGAAAATTATAAGACTCTGATGAAAGAATTTAAAGATGATACAAATAGATGGAGAGATATACCAAGTTCTTGGATTGGAAGAATCAACGTTGTGAAAATGACTCTACTACACAAAGCAATCAACAGATTCAATGCAATCCCTATCAAACTACCACTGGTATTTTTCACAGAACTAGAACAAAAAATTTCACAATTTGTATGGAAACGCAAAAGACCCTGAATAGCCAAAGCAATCTTCAGAACTAAAAACGGAGCTGGAGGAATCAGGCTCCCTAACTTCACACTATACTAGAAAGCTACAGTAATCAAGACAGTATGGTACTGGCACAAAAACAGAAATATGGATCAATGGAACAGGATAGAAAGCCCAGAGATAAAACCATGCACATATGGTCACCTTATCTTTGATAAAGGAGGCAAGAATATACAATGGAGAAAAGACAGCCTCTTCAATAAGTTGTGTTGGGAAAACTGGACACGTACATGTAAAAGTATGAGATTAGAACACTCCCTAACACCATACACAAAAATAAGCTCAAAATGGATTTAAGACCTGAATGTAAGGCCAGAAACTATCAAACTTTTAGAGGAAAACATAGGCAGAACACTCTATGACTTAAATCAGAGCAAGATTCTTTTTGACCCACCTCCTAGAGAAATGGAAATAAATACAAAAATAAACAAATGGGACCTAGTGAAACTTCAAAGCTTTTGCACAGCAACGGAAACCATAAACGAGACCAAAAGACAACCCTCAGAATGGGAGAAAATATTTGCAAATGAAGCAAGTGACAAAGGATTAATCTCCAATATTTATAAGCAGCACATGCAGCTCAATATCAAAAAAACAAACAACCCAATCCCAAAATGGGCAGAAGACCTAAATAGACATTTCTCCAAATAAGATATACAGATTGCCAGCAAACAAATGAAAGAATGCTCAACATCATTAATCATTAGAGAATTGCAAATTAAAACTACAATGAGATATCATCTCGCACCGGCCAGAATGGCCATCCTCAAAAAATGTAGAAACAGTAAATTCTGGAGAGGGTGTGGTGAAAAGGGAACACTCTTGCACTGCTGGTGGGAATATAAATTGATACAGCCACTATGGAGAACAGTATGGAGGTTCCTTAAAATACTACAAATAGAACTACGGTATGTCCCAGCAATCCCACTACTGGGCATATACCCTGAGAAAACCATAATTCAAAAAGGGTCATGTACCAAAATATTCATTGCAGCTCTATTTACAATAGCCAGGGCTTGGAAGCAACCTGTGTCCATCATCAGATGGATGGATAAAAAGATGTGGCACATATATACAATGGAATATTACTCAGCCACAAAAAGAAACGAAATTGAGATATTTGTAGTGAGGTGGATGGACCTGGAGTGTGTCATACAGAGTGAAATAAGTCAGAAAGAGAAAAACAAATACCATATGCTAACACATACATAAGGAATCTAAGAAAAATCAAAAAGGTCATGAAGAACCTTAGGGTAAGACAGGAATGGAGATGCAGAACTACTAGAGAATGGATTTGAGGATGTGGTGAGGGGGAATCATAGGCTGTGACAAAGTTAGAGAGTGCCATGGACATATATACACTACCAAACATAAAATAGAGAGCTGGTGAGAAGCAGCCGCATAGCACAGGGAGATCAGCTAGGTGTTTTTTGACCACCTGGATGGGTGGGATGGGTAGGGTGAGAGGGAGGCAGACGCAAGAGAGAGGAGATGTGGGAACATGTGTATATGTATGAGTGATTCACTTTGTTATGAAGCAGCATCTAACACACCATTGTGAAGCAATTATACTCCAGTAAAGAAGTTAAAAAGAAACGAAATCATAGTATGTATATTGTTTTGAAGCTCTGCATTTTGTATATCATAGACATCTTTCTATACAGTAAATAAAGATTTATGTAGTCATTGTTAAAAAAAAAAAAGAAACTACAGGTGTTGGCAAGTATGTTGTAAAAAGGAAATCCTCTACATTTATGGGAATGCAAATTCGTCCAGCCACTGTGGAAAATAATATTTCATAATATTAAAAATAGAATTACCATACAATCTAGCAATTCCACTTCTGGGTATACACATAAAAGAAATGACAACACGATTTTGACAAAATATATAAATAAATAAACTCCCATGTTTACTGTAGCATTATTCACAATAGGCAAAATATGGAAACAACCAAAATACCCATCAGAAAATGAATGGATAAAAAAGTTGTGGTATATATATATATATATATATATATATATATATATATATATATAATCATATATTATTATACATGTATTATATTATTATACATTATTCAGCCACCAGAAAGGAGGATATCCTTTCATTTGTGACAACATGGATTGCCCTTGAGCACTTTATGCTAAATGAGATATATCAGAGAAAGACAAATGCTGTGTAAGGTCGCTTATATGTAAAATCTAAAAAGTTAAACTTGACAAAAACAGAGTAAAATGCTCATTTTCAGGGGAGGAACAGGATAAGAGTGATGGTGTTTAAGTGTACAAACTTGTAATAAGTAGTAAATAAGTCATAGAGATCTAATACACAGTATAAAGAATATAGACAATAATATTGTACTATAATTATGTAATATGATAAATATCACTACATCAGCAATCATATTACAAAAATAACACACTTTACACCTTAAACATACACAGTGTTACATATCAAATTTATTTAATTAAAATATGGTTCATTTATTTTTATTGACAAGTAGATTTCATTGTATGAATATACCACAAATTGTTTACCCATTCACATGTTGTGGTGATGGATACTTGGGTAATTCCCAATTTCAATTATTACAAATAAAGCTAGTATGAACATTCTCATACAGCTATGTATGGACATATACATATGTTTTTATTTCTCTTGGGTAATACTTAAGAATGAAATGACCAGATCATATGACAGTGTTTGTTTAACCTTATAAGTGTAAAATTATTTTGCAATCTTTGCCAAGTTCAATGTCAGTAAGATATTTTCCTAGGTTTTCTTCTGGAAGTTTTATAATTTTAGTCCTTACATTTAGTTTTATGGTCCTTTTTGATTTTTGAATATGGTCTGAGATATTATTTATTTTATGTTTTATTTTGTTTTCATATGCATAGTCCATTGTTTCAGCACTATTTCTTGAACAGATTATCCTTTGCCACTTGAATTGCCTTAGGACAATTACTGAAAATCAATTACTATATATATCTGTGTCTGTTAATGGATTCTCTCTTTCATTGATCTATATGTCTACATTTACATCATTAAGACACTATTCGAGATTACTGTAGCTTTAATATTAGGGAGGTAGTCTAAATCCTCTAACTTTGTTCCTTTTTTTTCAAAATTGTTTAACCATTTTAGGTTCTTTGCATCTCCATATAAAATTTAAAACCAGTTTCATGATTTCTGCAAAAAATAAGTGCCTTCTGGCATTTTAATTGAGATTGCATTGACTCTGTAGATCATTTTGGGGGGGGGCAACTAATATCCTAACAACACTGAGTTGTCCAATTCATGATCACACACTATTTTTCCACTTATGTTAGTCTCCTTTAATTTCTCTCAGCAAAGTTTTCTAGTCATCATTCCATCATTCTTGCCTATCTTTTATCAAATTTTCTTTTACACTAGCAAAACTCACATATTAACTCTGGTAGCTTTCCTGAAGAGTCTTTAGAAGTTCCTACATAGAAAAACATGACTTATGTGGAAAAAAAGTTTTACTGTCTTCTAATCTATATGTCCTTTATTTACTTTTCTTGCCTTCTGGCACTGGCTATGACATCCGCTACAATATGAAATAAAAGTAAAGAGACTGAAATTTTGTGCCTTGTTTCTGATTTTAGGGAGAAGTTATTCAGTCTCTTACAATGAAATATGATGTTAGTTGGAGACTTTTCATAGTTGCCCCTTATCAGGTTGAGAAAATTCCTTTCTATACCCATTTTGCTTAGAAATGTTGATATGAATGGGTGTTTAATTTTGTCAAGTGATTTTTCTGCATTTATCATAACGTTTTTCGTCTGTTAACCTGAATTATATTGTTTGATTTTCTTGAATGTGAAGTTAATTTTGCTTTCATAAGGCAAACCCTGCATGGTCATGGTGTGTTACCATGTTTATATGTATTTGGATTTAATTTACTAGAAATTTGTTATGAATTTTTGTGTCCGTAATCATTATGGATATTGGTCTTCACTTTTAATTTTTTGTACTATCTTTTTCTGGATTTTTTTTTATGAAGGCAATTCTAGCCTGCTAGCCTAATAAAATAAGTTGGGGATTTCCCACTTCTAATTTTTTTTGAATTTATTTTATTTTACTTTATTTTTTTAACATCTTTATTGGGGCATAATTGCTTTACATTGGTGGGTTAGTTTCTGCTTTATAACAAAGTGAATCAGTTATACATACACATATGTTCCCATATCTCTTCCCTCTTGCATCTCCCTCCCTCCCACCCTCCCTATCCCACCCCTCCTGGCAGTCACAAACCACTGACCTGATATCCCTGTGTTTTGTGGCTGCTTTCCACTAGCTATCTACCTTACGTTTGGTAGTGTATATATGTCCATGCCTCTCTCTCGCTTTGTCACGGCTCACCTTTCCCCCTCCCCATATCCTCAAGTCCGTTCTTCAGTAGGTCTGTGTCTTTATTCCTGTCTTAACCCTAGGTTCTTCATGACATTTTTTTCCCTTAAATTCCATATATATGTGTTAGCATACAGTATTTCTCTTTCTCTGTCTGACTTACTTCACTCTGTATGACAGACTCTGGGTCTATCCACCTCATTACAAATAGCTCAATTTCATTTCCTTTTATGGATGAGTAATATTCCATTGTATACATGTGCCACATCTTCTTTATCCATTCATCTGATGTGGGCACTTAGGTTGTTTCCATCTCCAGGCTATTGTAAATAGAGCTGCAATGAAGAGTTTGGTACATGAATCTTTTTGAATTATTGTTTTCTCCGGGTATATGCCCAGTAGTGGGATTGCTGGGTCATATGGTTGTTCTATTTGTAGTTTTGTAAGGAACCTCCATACTGTTCTCCATAGTGGCTGTACCAAATGCACATTCCCACCAGCAGTGCAAGAGGGTTCCCTTTTCTCCACACCCTCTCCAGCATTTATTGTTTCTAGAGTTTTTGAGGATGGCCAATCTGACTGGTGTGAGATGATATCTCATTGTAGTTTTGATTTGCATTTCCCTAATGATTAATGATGTTCAGCATTCTTTCATGTGTTTGTTGGCAGTCTGTATATTTTCTTTGGAGAAATGTCTATTTAGGACTTCTGCCCATTTTTAGATTGGGTTGTCTGTTTTTTTGTTACTGAGCAGCATGAGCTGCTTGGAAATTTTGGAAATTAATCAGTTGTCAGTTGCTTCATTTGTAAATATTTCTTCCCATTCTGAAGGATGTCTTTTGGTCTTATTTATGGTTTCGTTTGCTGTGCAAAAGCTTTGAAGTTTCATTAGGTCCCATTTGTTTATTTTTGTTTTTATTTCCATTTCTCTAGGAGGTGGGTCAAAAAGGATCTTGCTGTGATTTATGTCATAGAGTGTTCTGCCTATGTTTTCCTCTAAGAGTTTGATAGTTTCTGGCCTTACATTTAGGTCTTTAATCCATTTTAAGCTTATTTTTGGGTATGGTGTTAGGGAGTGATCTAACCTCATACTCTTACATTTACCAGTCCAGTTTTCCCAGCACAATTTATTGTAGAGGCTGTCCTTTCTCCACTGTACATTTCTGCCTCCTTTATCAAAGATAAGGTGACCATATGTGCGTGGGTTTATCTCTGCACTTTCTATCCTGTTCCATTGATCTATCTTTCTGTTTTTGTGCCAGTACCATACTGTCTTGATTACTGTAGCTTTGTAGTACAGTCAGAAGTCAGGGAGCCTCATCATTAGTGTATAGGAATGCAAGAGATTTTTGTGCATTAATTTTGTATCCTGCACCTTTACGAAATTCATTGATTAGCTCTAGTAGTTTTCCGGTAGCATCTTTAGGATTTTCTATGTATAGTATCATGTCGTCTGCAAAGAGTGACAGCTTTACTTCTCTTCCGATTTGGATTCTTTATTTCATTTTCTTCTTTGATTGCTCTGGCTAAAACTTCCAAATCTATGTTGAATAAGAGTGGTGAGCTTTGGCAACCTTGTCTTGTTCCTGATCTTAGTGGAAACGCTTTCAGTTTTTCACCATTGAGGATGATGTTGGCTGTGGGTTTGTCACATATGGCCTTTATTTTTTTGAGGAAGTTTCCCTCTATGCATACTCTGTGCAGGGTTTTTTATCATAAATGGGAGTAGAATTCTGTCAAAAGTTTTCTCTGCATCTATTGAGATGATCATATGTTTTTTCTCCCTCAATTTGTTAATATGGTGTATCACATTGATTGATTTGCATATATGGAAGAATTCTTGCATTACTGGAATAAACCCCATTTGATCATGGTGTATGATCCTTTTAATGTGCTGTTGGTTTCTGTTTGATAGTATTTTGTTGAGGATTTTTGGATCTATTTTCATCAGTGATATTGGCCTGTAGTTTTCTTTCTTTGTGACATCCTTGTCTGGTTTTGGTATCAAGGAGATGGTGGCCTCGTAAAATGAAATTGTGAGTGTTCCTCCCTCTGCTATATTTTGGAAGAGTTTGAGAAGGATAGGTGTTAGCTCTTCTCTAAATGTTTGATAGAATTCGCCTGTGAAGCCATCTGTTCCTGGGCTTTTCTTTGTTGGAAGATTTTTAATCACAGTTTCAACTTCAGTGCTTGTGATTGGTCTGTTCATATTTTCTATTTCTTCCTGATTCAGTCTTGGTAGGTTGTGCATTTCTAAGAATTTGTCCATTTCTTCCAGATTGTCCATTTTATTGTCATAGGGTTGCTTGTAGTAATCTCTCATGATCTGTTGTATTTCTGCAGTGTCCGTTGTTACTTCTCCTTTTTCATTTCTAATTCTATTGATTTGAGTTTTCTCCCTTTTTTTCTTGATGAGTCTGGCTAATGGTTTATCTATTTTGTTTATCTTCTCAAAGAACCAGCTTTTAGTTTTATTGATCTTTGCTATTGTTTCCTTCATTTCTTTTTCATTTATTTCTGATCTGATTTTTATGATTTCTTTCCTTCTGCTAACTTTGGGGTTTTTTTGTTCTTCTTTATCTAAATGCTTTAGGTGCAAGGTTAGGTTCTTCATTCGAGATGTTTCCTGCTTCTTAAGGTGGGCTTGTATTGCTATAAACTTCTCTCTTAGAACTGCTTTTGCTGCATCCCATAGGTTTTGGGTCATCGTGTCTCCATTTTCATTTGTTTCTAGGTATTTTTTTATTTCCTCTTTGATTTCTTCAGTATCACTTCGTTATTAAATTGTGTATTGTTTAGCCTCCATGTGTTTGTATTTTTTACAGATCTTTTCCTGTAATTGATATCTACTCTTATGTCATTGTGGTCAGAAAAGATACTTGATACAACTTCAATTTTCTTAAATTGGCCAAGGCTTGATTTGTGACCCAAGATATGACCTATCCTGGAGAATGTTCCATGAGCACTTGAGAAAAATGTGTATTCTGTTGTTTTTGGATGGAGTGTCCAAAAAATATCAATTAAGTCCATCTTGTTTAATGTATCATTTAAAGCTTGTGTTTCCTTATTTATATTCAATTTGGATGATCTGTCCTTTGGTGAAAGTGGGGTGTTAAAGTCCCCTACTATGAATGTGTCACTGTCAATTTCCCCTTTTATGGCTCTTAGTATTTGCCTTATGTATTGAGGTGCTCCTATGTTGAGTGCATAAATATTTACAATTGTTATATCTTCTTGGATATATCCTTTGATCATTATGTAGTTTCCTTCTTTGCCTTTTCTAAAAGTCTTTATTTTAAATCCTATTTTGTCTGATATGAGAATTGCTACTCCAGGTTTCTTTTGGTTTCCATTTGCATGGAATATCTTTTTCCATCCCCTTTCAGTTTGTATGTGTCTTTAAGTCTGAAGTGGGTCTCTTGTAGACAGCATATATATGGGTCTTGTTTTTGTATCCATTCAGCTAATCTGTCTTTTGGTGGGAGCATTTGGTCCATTTACATTTAAGGTAATTATTGATATGTGTGTTCCTCCCTCATTTTCTAAATTGTTTTGAGTTCGTTATTGTAGATCTTTTCCTTCTCTTTTGTTTCTTGCCTAGAGAAGTTCCTTTAGCATTTGTTGTAAAGCTGGTTTGGTGGTGCTGAACTCTCTCAGCTTTTGCTTGTCTGTAAAGGTTTTAATTTCTCCATCAAATCTGAATGAGATCCTTGTTGGGTAGAGTAATCTTGGTTGCAGGTTTTTCTCCTTCATCACTTTCAGTATGTCCTGCCACTCCCTTCTGGCTTGAAGACTTTCCGCTGAGAGATCAGCTGTTAACCTTATGGGGATTCCCTTATGTGTTATTTGTTGTTTTTCCCTTGCTACTTTTAGTATGTTTTCCTTGTATTTAGTTTTTGACAGTTTGATTAATATGTGTCTTGGCGTGTTTGTCCTTGGATTTATCTTGTATGGAACTCTCTGTGCTTCCTGGACTTGATTAAATATTTCCTTTCCCATATTAGGGAAGTTTTCAACTATAATCTCTTCAAATATTTTCTCAGTCCCTTTCTTTTTCTCTTCTTCTTCTGGAACCCCTATAATTCGAATGTTGGTGCATTTAATGTTGTCCCAGGGTTCTCTGAGACTGTCCTCAGTTCTTTTCATTCTTTTTTCTTTATTCTGCTCTGCAGTAGTTATTTCCACTATTTTATCTTCCAGGTCACTTATCCATTTTTCTGCCTCAGTTATTCTGCTATTGATCCCATCTAGAGTATTTTTCATTTCACTTATTGTGTTGTTCATCATTGTTTGTTTCATCCTTACTTCGTCTAGGTCCTTATTAAATGTTTCTTGCATTTTGTCTATTCTGTTTCCAAGATTTTGGATCATTTTTACTATCATTATTCTGAATTCTTTTTCAGGTAAACTGCCTATTTCCTCTTCATTTGTTAGGTCTGGTGCGATTTCATCTTGCTCCTTCATCTGCTGTGTGTTTTTCTGTCTTCTCATTTTGCTTATCTTACTGTGTTTGGGGTCTCCTTTTTGCAGGCTGCAGTTTCATAGTTCCCGTTGTTTTTGATGTCTGTCCCCAGTGGCTAAGGCTTGTTCAGTGGGTTTCGTAGGCTTTCTGGTGGAGGGGGCTAGTGCCTGTGTTCTGGTGGAAAAGGCTGTATCTTGTCTTTCTCATGGGCAGGTCCAGGTCTGGTGGTGTGTTTTGGGTTTGTCTGTGGACTTATTATGATTTTAGGAAGCCTCTCTGCTAATGGGTGGAGTTGTGTTCTTGTTTTGCTAGTTGTTTGGCATAGGTTGTCCAGCACTGTAGCTTGCTGGTCGTTTAGTGAAGCTGGGTGTTGGTGTTGAGATTGAGATCTCTGGGAGATTTTTGCCATTTGATATTATGTGGAGCTGGGAGGTCTCTTGTTGACCAGTGTCCTGATGTTGGCTCTCCCACCTCAGAGGTACATCACTGACTCCTGGCTGCAGCACCAAGAGCCTTTCATCCACATGGCTCAGAATAAAAGGGAGAAGTAGTAGAATGAAATAATTAGTAGAAGTAGGAAGAAAGTAAGAAAGAAACAAAAAAGAAAGAAAGAAAGAGAGAAAGAAAGGAGGTAAGGAAGGAAGGAAGAAAGAAAGAAAGAAGAAAAGAAGGAAAGAATGAAAGAAAGAAAGGAGGGAGGGAGCGATGGTGGGAGGAAGGAAGGAAGGAAGGAAGGAGGGAAGGAAGTAAAAAAGAAAGAAAGAAAGAAGATAAAGTAAAATAAAATAAAGTAAAATATAATAATGTTATTAAATTAAAAAATAATTATTAAGAAAAAAATTGAAAAGAAAACAAAACAAAAAAACAGATGGATAGAACCTTAGGACAAATGGTGGAAGCAAAGCTATACAGACAAAATCTCACACAGAAGCATACACATACACACTCACAAAAAGAGGAAAAGGGAAAAAAAATCATAAATCTTGCTCTCAAAGTCCACCTACTCAATTTTGGATGATTCATTGTCTATTCATGTATTCCACAGATGCAGGGCACATCAAGTTG
Organism: Monodon monoceros; assembly: GCF_005190385.1. Taxonomy (NCBI): domain Eukaryota; kingdom Metazoa; phylum Chordata; class Mammalia; order Artiodactyla; family Monodontidae; genus Monodon; species Monodon monoceros. Next base: position 70,031,543 of record NW_021703779.1, on the reverse strand, counting down.
ATTGTGGAGCTTTAATCCACTGCTTCTGAGGCTGCTGGGAGAGATTTCCCTTTCTCTTCTTTGTTCTCTTAGCTCCCAGGGGCTCAGCTTTGGATTTGGCCCTGCCTCTGCGTGTAGGTCGCTGGAGGGCGTCTGTTTTTTGCTCAGACAGGACGGGGTTAAAGGAGCCGCTGATTCGGTAGCTCTGGCTCATTCAGGCCAGGGAGAGGGAGGGGCACAGAATGTGGGGAGAGCCTGTGGCTGCAGAAGGTGGCGTGACGTTGCACCAGCCTGAGGCCCGCCGTGCGTTCTCCCGGGGAAGTTGTCCCTGGATCCCAGGAACCTGGGAGTGGCGGGCTGTACAGACTCCCCGGAAGGGAGGTGTGGATAGTGACCTGTGCTCCCACACAGGCCCCTTGTTTGTGGCAGCAGCATCCTTAGCATCTCCCTCCCGTCTCTGGGGCCCACGTTTTTAGCCGCGGCTCGCGCCCTTCTCTGGGCTCCGCGCTTTTAACCGTGGCTCGTGCCCATCTCTGGAGTTCCTTTAAGCAGTGCTCTTAATCCTCTATCCTTGTGCACCAGGAAACAAAGAGGGAAGAAAAGGTCTCTTGCCTCTTCGGCAGCTCCAGACCTTTTCCTGGACTCCCTCCCGGCTAGCCGTGGTGCACTAACGCCTTCAGGCTGTGTTCACACAGCCAACCCCAGTCCTCTCCCTGCGCTCCAACCAAAGCCCGAGCCTCAGCTCACAGCCCCGCCCACCCTGACGGGTGAGCAAACAAGCCTCTTGGGCTGGTGAGTGCCGGTCGGCACCAATCCTTTGTGTGGGAATCTCCCCGCTTTGCCCTCCGCACCCCTGTTGCTGTGCTCTCCTCCGCAGCTCCGAAGCTCCCCCCTCCACCACCCACAGCCGCTGCCCGTGAAGCCTCTGCCCATGAAGGTTTCGTGTGTGGAAACCTTTCCTCTTTCACAGCTCCCTCCCACTGGTGCAGGTCCCATCCCTATTCTTTTGTTTCTGTTTTTTCTTTTTTTCTTTTGCCCTACCCAGGTACGTGGGGCGTTTCTTGCCTTTTAGGAGGTCTGAGGTCTTCTGCCAGCATTCAGTTGGTGTTCTGTAGGAGTTGTTCCACGTGTAGATGTGTTTCTGGTGTATCTGTGGGGAGGAAGGTGATCTGCACGTCTTACTCTTCCACCATCTTCAGAACACCTCCCCACTTTTATTTTCTGGGAGAATTTGTATAGCATTTTTTGATCTCTAAATGTTTGACAGAATTCTGCAGTGAAACAATCTGATCTTACAGTTTTCTTAACAAAGAGGATTTTAACTAATAATTCCATTTTAAAAAAAGAGATATAGGGCTATTCATGTTATTTCTTCTTGAGTGAGCATTGGTAGTTTGTTTCTTTCAAGGAATTTCTCCAATGTCCTATATGTTGTTTAAATTTATTAGCATTAGGTTTTCATTCTATTAGCTTTTTATTTTCTCTGTGGTGTATAGTGACATGCTTTCTCATTCCTAGTACTGGTAGATTTTATCTATCCAATGAACCAGTTTTGATATCATTTTCTCATCTTTTTTCTGTTTCATCAATTTCTTTTTCTTTTTGCTTTTTTCCAGCATTATTGAGATATTGTTGACATATAGCATATGTATGGTTAAAGTGTACAACATGATGAACTGATACACATATATACACATATATATCACAAAAAATTATCACAGTAATGTTGGTTACCACCTCCATCACCCCACATAATTATCATTTTTTGTGTGTAGTAATAACATTTAAGAGTACTCTCTTAAAAACTTCCAAGTATGTAATACAAAGTGTTAATTATATTCACCATGCTATACATTAAAGGACCTAAGTTTTCATTTGGAGATCTGCAATGAGAGTAAAATTGGACATCTTTAAGGTAATTCACAGGTGAGGAGAGTCTGAATTAATTGTCTCTGACTAGGATTAAATTTGCTCAGCTGGAGAGATAACTTACCACCTGTCCTTTCATCCTTTTTGCTAAAGCAAAACTAAAGTAGTCAATTTATTCTCTTTTTTTAAATTTCTTATTTTAAATATTCTGAGAAATAATTTTCTTGGAAATAAATGTCTACCTCTAACAGGTATTTGATTTTATAATTTATTTTGCCAAGCTGATTTTAATTGCAGCACACAATATATGAATATTAATGAAAAGACCTATAATATCTGTTTGTTTGTTTTGTTTTGGTTTGTCATTTTGTATGATACCTTTGGTATTACCTAGTTTTCTTTGGTTGGTCATGTTAAAATACACATCTAGAGTTATCTCTTGATCCTGTGTAAAACTACTCAATTTAAAATGAAAGTAGGGGCCTTTGGGAGTATTTTACTGTCCATACTTTAGAGTAGAGTCTAATGTATATTTCTTAGTCACCACATTCCATGTGGTTTAATAATATGGAAATAACTGGCATGAAATATTCTTCAGAGTACACTTCCTGGTGATATTTTCCTTCTTCACTTTTAATCAAACAAAAGCCTGAAAAAGGTCTTAACTCATAATAAAATACAAAGTAAAATAATAATTAAAATAACTATATTAAATAAACCATTTTGAAAGTTAAAATAGTTTTAATGTATGTTTGGGACAATTGTATGCTTCTGAGGAAACATAACTGGCTAAAATTAGTAAAAGGGCAGACTTAATTAGTTACAAAACAATGACAGAGGAATTGGACAGCTGGGAATGTTCTTGTAACTTAAGAAAGTTGCTCATATATGTCTTGTTGTTTATATCCTTGCTGATTTTGAGAGCATTAATATGGAAGAAAAATAATTTCCTGAGGTATATCTGACCTTATACCAACAAACTATTGGAAAACTCAGAGGAGGGTTATTCAAGTTTTCCTCTGAATATATTATACATACATTCACATTTAAAGCTAAATTAAACTGTTAAATAGAAAGTCTACTTACAGTTCTAGTATATATTGCTGTGGTTTGCCAAGTGATAATGTGTCATATAAAGTGTATTTTGTAGAAAATCAAGCAACCAAACTCAGTGAATTCTCCTAAACTCCCCCTACTAAAATAACATAAAAAATGGGACTTCCCTGGTGGTCCAGTGGTTAAGAATCCACATTTCCACTGTAGGTTTGATCCCCAATTGGGGAACTAGGATCCCACATGCTGCATGGTACAGCAAAAACAACAATAACATAGAAAAGAAAGCCTTTTGAAATTAGATTTTTAAAATAAATCATATAGTAGAGGAGATGTATCTTCTTAAGTACCTATATGTACACAAATCTGTCTTAAGAAATAACTCAAGTGAGAGAAACACAATTTCTAAAGACTCCCTTTAAAGGGCAAAACATTGAGCAAATACAAAGAAACTGTTATATATATATATATGTATATATATATATACATATATATATATATATAGTTTGTGGGTAATATTTTTACTCCATTTCCTAGTACTTGTATGTGTATTATTTGCACTTGGTTGTTCATCCACTCATTAAATATATATTTACTACATATACAGAATCTCATATTTGTTGAATAATATTTGTTGAGTAAATATTTGTTGAGTAAATAATTAATATGAAAAACCATGCCAGAGGCTGGAAATAAAATTGTGAATAAGGGGTGACCTCTCTCTTGACTATTAAGACAAGATGACTGTAAACACAAAATTAACACAAATGCACAACTATAAGACAGTGTTGAAATATACATATGCACAAATTGCTGTGAAGATTCATAAGAGGTGACCCGTTTTGGTGTTGACAACTGATGACAGCTGAGAGAAATTATATAAGGTAGTAAAGAGAAACTAACCTTTAGAGTTCCTGACATCCATATTTGCATCTTAATTCTGACACTGGCTTTAAAACTTTGGTCAAGGACTTAAAATTCTGATAATTTTCTTTTTCACCTGTAAGATGGAGGTGAAAAAATTCTAGTATAGAAGGGTTTTGTTTGCAGAGTGGAGTAAGAAAGTCTTTAGTACAATACTTGACACATGAGCAGTCAAATATTTCTTTCTTTCTTCCCAGAAGTAAGAGTATATTGATTATCTACTGCTGCATAACAAGTTACCCCTAAAACTTAGCTGCTTACCAGGCACTTTTACTATCTCTAAATTTCTGTGTATCAAACATATGGACTTGGCTTTGCTTGATATTCTACTTTATGGTCTATCATGAGGTTGCAATAAAGATGCTGGCCAGGAAAGGAGTCTTATTTGAAGTTCTGACTAGAGAAGAATATGATTCCAAACTCATTTATGTGGTTTTGGGCAGGATTCATTTCCTTGAGGGGTATTAAATTGAGGGCCTTGATTCTTCACTGTCTATTGGCTAAGACTTTACTCATTTTCTTTCCATGTGGGTTTCTACAATATGGAAGCTTACTTCATCAAAGACAGAAAGAGACAGAGTGTGCTAGCAAGATAGAAGTCACCATCTTAGTAACCTAATCACAGAACTGATATATTAAGGGTGCCATATTCCATTGTTAAGAATCAAGTTATTAGGTTCAGCTTTTACTCATGGGAGAGGATTATACAAGGGCATGAATGCTAAAGGCAGGGATTACCAGAGGTAATCCTAGAGGCTACCTACCACAGATTGTTTTTAAAAGTTACCATTTATTGTGTACTTGCTGTATGTCAGGCAATGTGTCAGTTAATTTATAGGAATAATCTCATTTCACTCTTTCTTTATTTAAAATTAATTAATTTTTTTTTATTTTTGGCTGTGTTGGAGCTTCAATGATGAACATAGGCTTTCTCATTGTGGTGGTTTCTGTTGTGGAGCACAGGTTCTAGGCATGCGAGCTTCAGTAGTTGTGGCACACCAGCTCAGTAGTTGAGGCTCACGGGCTCCAGAGTAAAGGCTCAGTAGTTGTGGTACATGGGCTTATATGCTCCACAAAATGTGGGATCTTCCTTGACCAGGGCTCGAACCCATGTTCCCTGCGTTGACAGGTGGATTCTTAACAACTGTGCCACCAGGGAAGTCCCATTTCACTCTTTCAAAAACCCAATGAAGAACATATTACAGAGATCCTTTAAACTGTTCTCAGTTTAAAATTTGTCTTTCTTTTTGCTGCTCTGATTGGGTGATTTCCATCATTTTATCTCCCAGTTCACTTATGTGTTCTTCTTTATCACCTAGTCTGCTGTTAATTTCTTCTAGTGTGTTTTTCATTTCACTTATTGTATTTTTCAGTTCTAACTGATTCTTTTTATATATTCTCTAGGTCCTTGTTAGAATTCTTACTGTGCTCATCTATACTTTCTCCTACTTCAAGTAGCATTCTTATTACTCATGCTTTGAATTCTTTATCTGGTAAATTGCTTATTTCTGTTTTATTAGTAGTTTTTTCAGGGTTTTTCCCTTGCTCTTTCAATTGAGAAAAATTCCTCTGTCTTCTCATTTTGCTTAACGTTCTATGTCTCTGTGAAGGTAGGTGAAACAGCTACCTAATGCATTCTTGAAGGATTGTCCTTATGTGGGATCATCCCTATATAGTCCATGTGTGCCCAGTGGTTTTGGTGGTAGAGGTGGATTTGACATGAATTCAAGCAACATATTTCCCCAGGGTGTGTTTGCAGCGATCACATTTGTAGGAGGTGGGCATGGAGATGGTGGGGCTAGGGCTGGAATCAGTTGTGAGCTTTTCCTCTGCTCAATGGCCCTCACCAGTCTATTTAGGGTGAGGTCAGTTCCTATGTTGCTGGAACAGAAGCCATGAGTATTGGTTTCAAGCTGCCTCTGTTTCTCTTAAGTGTGTGCTCTCTCCCCCTCCCAGCACTGCCATCCACATACGAGAGGGGAGCACCTCTGGAACAAGTGGGGCTGGCCTATCCACTCAACATGGGTCAGGGTGCAGAGTGTGACAATCTAACCAGGGTTGGAGACCCAGACTACTTCTAACACACTGCCTGTGTTAGCTCCAGTAAATGATGCCTCTACTCTGCTCAGACACTGCTTGGGGCCTGACTCTCCTTTGTCCCTCTCAGCTGGACTCTTCCCTCAGCTTCTGCTGACCTCTGGAGCTGTGCTGCAGGGCAGGCAGGGTCTGTGCTGACTTTTTGGATGTGTCAGGGTGAGGGTTGTGGTCCAGCTGCCATCAATCTGGACTGCTTCTCGTGTGTTGCCTGTGTAAGCATCAGTAACGGCTGTCCCCACACTGCTCAGACTGCTTCATGTCTGAGCTGCCTCTGTGTCTCATGGGCAAGCTTGATCTGGGTTGTGGTAACCCTTTCTCCAGTGTGAAGTTGCACTGTGAAGCAAGCGGGGCTTCAGGTTTTGCTGAGCTCAAGCTGAGGTTCATGCCAGAGAGGTTGTGGGAAACTAGCCAGCCACGCATGCGTTCTCAATCTGCCCTCTCTGCTCTGCTTCAGGAGCAAGAAAGCATCTGTGTGCTCCTCATGAGCAGAGCCCAGGCTTCCTGCAGCCATCCTGTTTGTCCTACTGGCTGTCCAACCAGCCAAGGGTGCTCATCTTCCCTGTGTAGGAGCTCAGTGCTGGCGTACCAATATGTGGCTCAAACCACTCACTCTCCAAGGAGGATCTCCAGCCATGCAATCTCTCTTTTCCTCTGAGTTCTCCCCCAAGGGCACAGGCTCTAATATGATCAATTCTCTTCCCTTCCTACCTGACACCATGTGGATCTTTCTTACAGCCTTGTTTGTACAAGAGTAATTCTGCCAGTTTTTGGCTAGTTTTCAGTGAGAATTGTTCCACATGTAGATGTATTTTTGTTATGTTCATGGGAGGTGGTGAGTTATGTGTCCTCCTACACCACCGTCTTGACCTGACTCCCCTGTGATGAAATATTTTTTCCTTCACTAATCTCTTTTGTTAAATGAATTAATAGACCAGTAGGGACAAAATCAAATTATCCAGAAAATGAATGTAGGCATAGTTTTTATTTTCCATAATTATAGAATATGTTGAAATAAGAACTATAGTTATTTTGTATAGCTCCAGTGGGAAAACATAGTATTAATTAGTGGAGTTACTCAGCCCAAGGTTATACTTCCTAATAAAATATATTTTCTTTAGAAGAAACTGACCTCTCCATGATGAGTCCAAGCAGACCGTGGATAACCAATTGTTAGAGATGTAGACTTGATTCATAGATCAATGTTCTCAGTCTGAGAGAAAGTTTTTATTAGAATTCAGTAAAATGAAAATCTTAAGGAGAGATTTATGATTTTATTATAGAAGTACATATATTAAATGTCAAACTATCTTTTATTTAGATATTTGGAAATTAAATAACATTTATTTTATAAAATGATAACAATACATTATAACAATTATTGTTGTGATTTTGCTTGATAACATAAAATATTGGAGACCATATACTTGTTTCTCAAATTTTAATTTTTCAGTCTCACCTTTCTGTAAAATTGAAAAATCTGCAAGCTTTGTGCTAAATGATTGCGAAGGTCTCTGAAAATACTGAGATTCTTTGATTCCCTGATTTATTGGATTGAATTATTATTTCAAATAACATAGTCCAACTTCCAAACATAACAATAGACATTTTTTGTACATAATATCTAATAATAAAATTGATATTTATTATTACCACCATTTTACAATAGATAAAGCAGAGACAGTGGAATTATGTAACTTGCATTCACAATTGATAAGAACTATAGCAATGGTGCAAGAACAGATTTGCCTAATACCGATCTGTTCCTTTCCCTTGATATATGGCTTCTCTTCAGTTGTATTTAAACTGCAAAACTCTGTTCTGTGGCAGAGATTGCCACAATTCAATCTTCCAGATCACTTATCTGTTCTTCTGCCTCAGTTATTCTGCTATTGATTCCTTCTAGTGTATTTTTCTTTTCAGTTATTGTATTGTTCATTTCTGTTTGTTCTTTAGTTCTTTGATAAAAATTCCTTGTATCATCTTGATCCATGCCTCCATTCTTTTACTGAGTTCTGGGGGAAAAAAAAACACAGAAATATAGATCAATGCAGAAGGATAGCAAGTCCAGCGATAAACCCACACACCTATGGTCACCTAATCTATGACAAAGAAGGCAAGAATATACAATGTAGAAAAGACAGTCTCTACAATAACTGGTGCTGGGAAAACTGGAGAGCTACATGCAAAAGAATGAAATTAGAACACTCCCTAACATCATACAAAAAATAAACACAAAATGGATTAAAGACCGAAATGTAAGGCTGCATACTATAAAATTATTAGAGGAAAACATAGGCAGAACATTCTTTGACATAAATCACAGCAATATCTGTTTTGATCCACTTCCTAGAGTAATGAAAATAAAAATAAACAAATGGTACCTAATGAAACTTCAAAGCTCTTGCACAGCAAAGGAAACTATAAACAAGATGAAAAGGCAACCCCCAGAATGGGAGAAAATACTTGCAAACAATGGAATCAACAAGGAATTAATATCCAAAATATCCAAAATATTCATGAAGCTCAATATCAAAAACATAAACAACGCAATCAAAAAAAATGGGCAGAAGATCTAAATAGACATTTCTCCAAAGAAGACATACAGATGGCTTAAAATCACATGAAAAGGTGCTCAACTTCACTAAATATTACAGAAATGCAAATCAAAGCTACAATGAGGAATCACCTCATAATGGTCAGAATGGCTATCAGAAAATCTACATAACAATAAATGCTGGAAAGTGTGCAAAGAAAAGGGAACCCTCCTACATTGCTGGTGGGAATGTAAACTGGTAGAGCCACTATGGATAACAGTATGGAGGTTCCTTAAAAATCTAAAAATATAGCCACCATATGATCCATCAATCCCACTCCTGGGCATATATCTGGAGAAATGCATAATTCAAAAAGATACATGCACTCCAATCTTTTTTGCAGCACTCTTTACAGTAGCCAGGACATGGAAGCAACCTAAATGTCCATCAACAGAGGAGTGGATAAAGAAGATGTGGTGTGGTGGGACCTTCAAGATGGTGGAGAAGTAAGGCTTGGAGATCACCTTTCTCCTCACAAATACATAATAAATACATCCACATGTGGAGCAACTCCTACAGAACACCTACTGAAAGCTGGCAGAAGACATCAGACTTCCCCAAAAGTAAGAAAAACCCCACGTACTTGGGTAGTTCAAAAGAAAAAACAGAGACAGAAGAATAGGGACAGGACCTGCACCTCTGGGAGGGAGCTGTGAAGTAGGAAATGTTTCCACACGATAGGAAACACCTTCATTAGTGGAGACGTGGGGTGGGCATGGGGAAACTTTGGAGCCATGGAGGAGAGCAGAGCAACAGGTGTTCAGAGGGCAAAGGGTAGAGATTCCTGCATACAGAATCAGTGCCGACCAGCACTCACCAGCTTGAGAGGCTTTTCTGCTCACCCACCAGGGATGGTAAGGGCTGGGAACTGAGGCTCGGGCATTGGAGGTCAGATCCCAGGGAGAGGACTGGGGTCGGCTGTGTGAACACAGACTGAAGGGGGCTGGTTTGCCACAGCTAGCTGGGAGAGAATCTGTGAAAATCTGGACTTGCCTAAGAGGAAAGAGACCATTGTTTCAGGGTGCATGAGGAGAGGGTATTCCTTTCCTATCTCCTCACAGAAGGCAAAGCACTACCTAAACAAGCTGCAGAGACTGGCGTGAGCCAGAGCTATCAGCTTGGACCTCAGAGATGATATGAACATTAACGCTGATGCTACAGCCAACAAGGAGCCTGTGTACAAGTACAGGTCACAATCCACACCCACCTGCAAGCCTGTGCAGCAGCATGCCACTCCCAGTGTCCCATGATTCAGTGACAACTTCCCGAGAAGAACACACAGCATGCCTCAGGCTGTTGCAACATCACGTATTCCAATTATAACTATTGTACCCCTGCCCCTGTCTGGTCTGAATGAGCAAGAGCCCCTAATCAGCCGCTGCATTAACCCCATCCTGTCTGTGCAGAAACAGATGCTGAGGGCAACCGACACACAAAGTTGGGGAAAAAACCAAAGCTGAACACAAGGAGCAGTGTGAATAAAGAAGAGAAAGAGAAATTTCTCTGTGTAGCCTCAGGAGCAGTGGATTAAAACCCCACAATCAACTTTATGTACCCTCCATCTGTGGAAAATCTGAACATACAATGAATCACCCCAAAATTGAGACAGTGGACTTGGGGATAAACTGTAGACTTGGAGTTTGCTGTCTGTAGCTGATTTCTTTCTGATTTTTATGTTTATATTATTATAGTTTTTATCACATATAATCATTGGTGGATTTGTGCATCGGTTTGGTTGCTCTATTCTTTTTCTTTATATTTTTATTTTTTAATTTTTTTACTTTAATAATTTATTTTTTAACATCTTTATTGGAGTATAATTGCTTTACAATGGTGTGTTAGTTTCTGCTTTATAACAAAATGAATCAGTTATACATATACATATGTTCCCATATCTCATCCCTCTTGCATCTCCCTCCCTCACACACTCCCTATCCCACTGCTCTAGGTGGTCACAAAGCACCGAGCTGATCTCCCTGTTCCATGTGGCTGCTTCGCACTAACCATCTATTTTATGTTTGGTAGTGTATATATGTCCATGCCACTCTCTCACTTTGTCACAGCTTACACTTCCCCCTGCCATATCCTCAAGTCCATTCCCTAGTAGGTCTGGGACATTATTCCCATCTTACCCCTACGTTCTTCATGGCCTTTTTTTTTTTTTTTTTTGATTCCATATATATGTGTTAGCATATGGTATTTGTTTTTCTCTTTCTGACTTACTTCACTCTGTAGGACAGACTCTAGGTCCATGCACCTCACTACAAATAACTCAATTTTGTTGCTTTTTATGGCTGAGTAATATTCCATTGTATATATGTGCCACATCTTCTTTATCCATTCATCCGATGATGGACACTTAGGTTGTTTCCATCTCCTGGCTATTATAAATAGAGCTGCAATGAACATTTTGGTACATGACTCTTTTTGAATTATGGTTTTCTCAGGGTATATGCCAGTTGTGGGATTGCTGGGTCGTATGGTAGTTCTATTTGTAGTTTTTTAAGGAACCCCCATACTGTCCTCCATAGTGCCTGTAACAATTTACATTCCCATCAGCAGTGCAAGTGTTCCATTTTCTCCACACCCTCTCCAGCATTTATTGTTTCTACATTTTTTGATGATGGCCGTTTTGACCACTGTGAGATGATATCTCGTTGTAGTTTTGGTTTTCATTTCTCTAATGATTAATGATGTGGAGCATTCTTTCATGTGTTTGCAATCTGTATATCTTCTTTGGAGAAATGTCTATATAGGTTTTCTACCTATTTTCGGATTGGGTTGTTTGCTTTTTTGTTATTGAGCTGCATGAGCTGCTTGTAATTTTAGAGATTAATCCTTTGTCAGTTGCATCATTTGCAAATATTTTCTCCCATTCAGAGGGTGGTCTTTTGGTCATGTTTGTGGATTCCTTTGCTGTTCAAAAGATTTTAAGTTTCATTAGGTCCCATTTGTTTATTTTTGTTTTTATTTCCATTTCTCTAAGAGATGGATCAAAAAGGATCTTCCTGTGGTTTATGTCATAGAGTGTTCTGCCTATGTTTTCCTCTAAGAGTTTGATAGTTTCTGGCCTTAAATTTAGGATTTTAATCAATTTTGAGCTTATTTTTGTGAATGGTGTTAGGGAGTGTTCTAATCTCATACTTTTACATATATCTGTCCAGTTTCCCCAGCACCATTTACTGAAGAGGTTGTCTTTCCTTCACTGTATATTCTTGCCTCCTTTATCAAGGTAAGGTGACCATATGTGTGTGGGTTTATCTGTGGGCTTTCTAACCTGTTCCACTGATCTATATTTCTGTTTTTGTGACAGTACCATACTGTCTTGATTCTTGTAGCTTTGTAGTATAGTCTGAAGTCAGGGAGTCTGATTGCTCCAGCTCCATTTTTAGTTCTGAAGATTGCTTTGGCTATTCGGGGTCTTCTGTGTTTCCACACAAATTGTGAAATTTGTTGTTCTAGTTCTGTGAAAAATGCCAGTGGTAGTTTGATAGGGATTGCATTGAATCTGTAGATTGCTTTGGGTACTGGAGTCATTTTCACAATATTAATTTGTCCAATAAAAGAACATGGTATATCTCTTCATCTATTTGTAACATCTTTAATTTCTTTCATTAGCATCTTATAATTTTCTGCATACAGGTCTTTTGTCTCCTTAGGTAGTTTTATACCTACATATTTTATTCTTTTTGTTGCAATGGTAAATGGCAGTGTTTTCTTAATTTGAATTTCATATTTTTCATCATTAATGTATAGGAACACCAGGGATTTCTGTGCATTAATTGTGTAACTTGATACTTTACCAAATTCATTGATTAGATCTAGTAGTTTTCTGATACCATCTTTAGGATTCTCTATGTATAGTATCATGTCATTTGCAAACAGTGACAGCTTTACTTCTTCTTTTGCTATTTGGATTCCTTTTATTTCTTTTTCTTCTCTGATTGCTGTGGTTAAAATTTACATAACTATGTTGAATAAGAGTGGTGAGAGAGGGCAACCTTATCTTGTTCCTTAGCCTAGTGGAAATGGTTTCAGTTTTTCACCATTGAGGACTATGTTTGCTGTGGGTTTGTCATATTTGGCCATTATTTTGTTGAGGAAGATTTCCTCTATGCCTACTTTCTGCAGGGTTTTTATCATAAATGGGTGCTGAATTTTGTTGAAAGCTTTCTCTGCATCTATTGAGATGATCATATGATTTTCCTCCTTCAGTTTGTTAATATGGTGTATCACGTTGATTGATATGTGTATATTGAAGATTCCTTGCATTCCTGGAATAAACCCCACTTGATCATGTTGTATGATCCATTTAAGTGCTGTTGGATTCTGTTTGCTCATATTTTGTTGAGGATGTTTGCAACTATGTTCATCAGTGATAATGGCCTGTAGTTTTCTTTCTTTATGACATCATAGTCCGGTTTTGGTATCAGGGTGATGGTGGCCTCATAGAATGTGTTTGGGAGTGTTCCTCCCTGTGCTGTATTTTGGAAGTGTTTGAGAAAGATAGATGTTAGCTCTTCTCTAAATGTTTGATAGAATTTGCCTGTGAAGCCATCAGGTCCTGGGCTTTTGTTTGTTGGAAGATTTTTAATCACAGTCTCAATTTCAGTGCTTGTGATTGGCCTGTTCATATGTTCTATTTCTTCCTGATTCAGTCTTGGCAGGTTGTGCATTTCTATGAATTTGTCCATTTCTTCCAGGTTGTCCATTTTATTGAAATAGTGTTGCTTGTAGTAATCTCTCTTGATCCTTTGTATTTCTGCAGTGTCACTTGCTTCTTCTCCTTTTTCTTTTCTAATTCTATTGATTTAGTCTTCTCCCTTTTTTTCTTGATGAGTCTGGGTAATGGTTCATCAATTTTCTTTATCTTTTCAAAGAACCAGGTTTTAGTTTTATTGATCTTTGCTATCATTTCCTTCATCTATTTTTCATTTATTTCTTATCTGATCTTTATAATTTCTTTCCTTCTGCTAACTTTGGGTTATTTTTGTTCTTCTTTCTCTAATTGCTATAGTTCCAAGGTTAGGTTGTTTATGTGAGCTGTTTCCTGTTTCTTAAGGTAGGATTGTGTTGCTATAAACTTCCCTCTTAGAACTGCTTTTGCTTCATCCCATACGTTTTGGGTCATCCTGTCTCCATTGTCATTTGTTTTTAGGTATTTTTTGATTTATTCTTTTATTGCTTCAGTGATCACTTCATTTTTAAGTAGTGTATTGTTTATCCTCCATGTGTTTGTATTTTTTACAGATCTTTTCCTGTAATTGATATTTAGTCTCATAGTGTTGTGGTCCGAAAAGATACTTGATACAATTTCAATTTTCGTAAATGTACTAAGGCTTGATTTGTGACCCAAGATATGATCTATCCTGAAGAATTATGCATGAGCACTTGAGAAAAATGTGTAATCTCTTGTTTTTGGATGGAATGTCCTATAAATATCAATTAAATTCATCTTGTTTAATGTATCATTTAAAGCTTGTGTTTATTTTTTTTCATTTTGGATGATCTGTCAATTGGTGAAAGTGGGGTGTTAAAGCCCCCTATTATGAATGTGTTACTGTCAATTTCCCCTTTTATGGCTGTTAGTATTTGCCTTATGTTTTGAGGTGCTCCTATGATGGGTGCATAAATATTTACAATTGCTATATCTTCTTCTTGGATTGATCCCTTGATCATTATATAGTGTCTTTCTTTCTCTCTTGTAATAGTCTTTATTTTAAAGTCTATTTTATCTGACATGAGAATTGCTTCCCTAGCTTTCTTTTGATTTCCATTTGCATGGAATATCTTTTTCCATCACCTCACTTTCAGTCAGTATGTGTCCCTAGGTCTGAAGTGGGTCTCTTATAGACAGCATATATATGGGTCTTGTTTTTGTATCCATTCAGCCAATCCGTGTCTTTTGGTTGGAGCATTTAATCCATTTACATTTAAGGTAATAAACAATATGTATGCACCTATTCTTATTTTATTAATTATTTTGGGTTTGTTATTGTCAGTCTTTTCCTTCTCTTGTGTTTCTTGCCTAGAGAAGTTCCTTTAGCATTTGTTGTAAAGCTTGTTTAGTGGTGGTGAACTCTCTCAGCTTTTTCTTGTCTGTAAAAGTTTTAATTTCTCCATGAAATCTGAGTGAGATCCTTGCTGGATAGAGTACTCTTGGTTGTAGGTTGTTCTCCTTCATCACTTTAAATATGTCTTGCCACTCCCTTCTGGCTTGCAGAGTTTCTGCTGAAACATCAGCTGTTAACCATATGGGGATTCCCTTCTGTGTTATTTGTGGTTTTTCCTTGCTGCTTTTAATATGTTTTCTTTGTATTTAAATTTTGATACTTTGAATAATATTGTTCTTTGCATGTTTCTCCTTGGATTCATCCTGTATGGGACTCTCTGTGCTTCCTGGACTTGATTAACTATTTCCTTTCCCATATTAGGGAAGTTTTCGACTATAATCTCTTCGAATATTTTCTCAGTCCTTTTATTTTTCTCTTCTTCTTCTGGGACCCCTATAATTCTAATGTGGGTGTGTTTAATGCTGTCCCAGAGGTCTCTGAGACTGTCTTCAGTTCTTTTCATTCTTTTTTCTTTATTCTGCTCTGCAGTAGTTATGTCCACTATTTTATCTAATCCGTTCTGCCTCAGTTATTCTGCTATTGATCCCTTCTAGAGTATTTTTCATTTCATTTATTATGTCGTTCATCATTGCTTGTTGCCTCTTTAGTTCTTCTAGGTCCTTGTTAATTGATTCTTGCATTTTGTCTATTCCATTTCCAAGGTTTTGGATCATCGTTACTATCATTTTTCTGAATTCTTTTTCAGGTAGACTGTTTCCTCTAAATTTGTTAGGTCTTTTTGTTTTTACCTTGCTCTGTCAACTGCTGTGTTTCTCTGTCTTCTCATTTTCCTTATCTTACTGTCTTTGGAGTCTCCTTTTTGTAGGCTGCAGCTTCGTAGTTCCTGTTGTTTTTGGTGTCTGTCTACAGTGGCTAAAGTTGGTTCAGTGGGTTGTGTATGCTTCCTGGTGGAGAGGACTAGTGCCTGTGTTCTGGTTAATGAGGCTGGATCTTGTATTTCTGGTGTGCAGGTCCACGTATGGTTGTGTGTTTTGGGGTGTCTGTGGCCTGATTATGATTTTAGGCAGCCTCACTGCCAATTGGCGGGGTTGTGTTCCTGTCTTGCTAGTTGTTTGGCATAGGGTGTCCAGCACTGTACCTTGCTGGTCGTTGAGTGAAGCTGGTTCTTTGTGGTGAGATGGAGATCTCTGGGAGATTTTTGCCATTTGATATTACTTGGAGATGGGAGTTCTCTTGTGGACCAGTGTCCTGAACTTGGCCCTCCCACCTCAGAGGCACAGCACTGACTCCTGGCTGGACCACCAATAGCGTTTCATCCACACGGCTCAGAATAAAAGGAAGAAAAAGTAGAAAGAAAGAAAGAAAGAGAGAAAGAAAGAGGATACAATAAAATAAAATAAAGGTAAAATGAAATAAAGTTATTAAAATAAAAAATAATTATTAAGAATAAAAATTTTATTAAAGTTAAAAAAAAACAGATGAAAAGAACCCTAAGACAAATGGTGAAAGCAAAGCTATACTGATAAAATCTCACATAGAAACATACACACTCCCAAAAGGGGAAAAGGGTAAAAAATAATATATCTTGCTCTCAAAGTCCACCTCCTCAATTTGGGATGATTCGTTGTCTATTCAGGTATTCCACAGATGCAGGGTATATCAAGTTGGTTGTGGAGATTTACTCCACTGCTCCTGTGGCTGCTGGGAGAAATTTCCCTTTCTCTTCTTTCTTCACACATCTCCCTGTGTTCATCTTTGGATTTGGCCCTGCCTCTGCATGTAGGTCGCCTGAGGACGTCTTTTCTTTACTCAGACTGGACCGGGTTAAAGAGCCACTGATTTGGGGCCTCTGGCTCACTCAGGCCAGGGGGAGGTAGGGGTACACGGCGAGCCTTTGATGGCAGAGGCTGGTGTGACATTGCTGCAGCCTGAGCCACACCATGCATTCTCCTGGGGAAGCTGTCCCTGGGTCACGGGACCCTGGCAGTGGCAGGCTGAACAGACTTCTGGGAAAGGAGGTGTGTATAGTGTGACCTGTGCTTGCACACAGGCTTCTTGTTGGTGGCAGGAGCAGCTTTAGTGCCTCATGCCCATCTCTGTGGTTCATGCTGATAGCCATGGCTTGTGCCCATCTGTGGATCCTTTATGTGGCACTCTTAATCCCCTCTCCTTGTGCTCCAGTAAACAAAGAGGGAAGAAAATGTCTCTTGCCTCTTTGGCAGGTCCAGACATTTTCCCGGACTGCCTCCCGGCTTGCTGTGGTGCACTAGCCCCTTCAAGCTGTGTTCACGCTGCCAGTCCTCTCCCTGCGATCTGACTGAATCCCAAGCCTCAGCTCCCAGCCCCCACCCGCCCCGGTGTGTGAGTACACAATCCTCTCAGATTGGTGAGTGACGTTCGGCACGGATCCTCTGTGCGGGACTCTCTCAGCTTTGCCCTCCACACCCCTGTTGCTGTGGTCTCCTCCATGTCTCCAAAGCTTCCCCCCTCTGCCAACCACAGTCTCCACCCACTTCTCCCATTCTGTTGATTTACCTTTTCATTTTGTTGATGCTTTCCTTTTCTGTGCAGATGAATTTTAGTTTGAGGTAGTCCCAGTTGCTAATTTTTGCTTTTGGTGTCAAATCTAAAAATCATTGCCAATATGGATGTGAAGGAGCTTACCACTGATGTTTTCTTCTAGGATACTTTTTTAAGGTTTCAGGTCTTATGTTCAAAGCTTCAATCCTTTTTCAGTTAGTTTTTGTGTAAGGTGTGAGATAGTGGTCCAATTTCATTCTTTTGCAGGTGGCTATCCATTTCTCCTAACACCATTTATTGAAGAGACTGCCTTGTCCCCATTATGTACTGTTGGCTCCTTTGTTTTAAATTAATTGATCCAATATGGTTGGATTTATTTCCAGGTTCTCTTTTATGTTGCATTGATCTATGTGTCTGTTTTTATGGCAATACCATACTATTTTGATTACTCTAATATGAAATCAAGGATTGTGGTACCTCCAGCTTTGTCCTTCTTTCTCACAAGTGCTCTGAATATGTGAGGTATTTTAAGGTTTTATAAAATAGCTCCTTTCAGAGTTTCCTGTGAGACAAATATAGTGGTGATGAACTCTCACGGCTTTTCTTTGGGAAGTCTTTATCTCTTTTATGAAGGACGAATTTGCTGGGCAAAGTGTTCTTGATTGGCAGGGTTTTTTTTTGTTTCAGCATTTCACTATACCACCCCACTTTCTCCTGACCTGCAAGGTTTTTGTTGAGAAATCCACTGATAGACGTATGGGAATACCCTTGTATAATACAACTCTTTTTTATCATGCTGCATTCGAAATTTTACCTTTGTCTTTGATATTAGACATTTTTATTATAGTGTGTCTTGGAGAATATTGTTTTGGATTGGAATTATGTTGTGACCTCTTAGCTTCATGAACTCAGGTATCCAAATTTCTCCCCACGTTGGGAAGTTCTCAGTCAATTTTTCTTAAATAATCTTTCTGTCCCTTTACCCTTTCTTCTTCTTCTAGGATTCCAATAATATGTAGATTTTTCTCTTAAAGTAAGCCATAGGTATTATTCATTCTTTTTCACTCTTTTGTTGTTGTTGTTTTTCCTTTGTCTCTATAACTTCAAATGATCTGTGGTTGTGTTCACTGATTCTTTCTTCTGATGTTACAGGCTGCTATTTAATCTCTTTGTTAAACTCTTCAGCTCAATCATTATACTCTTAGGTTCTAAGTTTACTTTCTTTATGTTTTCTATCTTTCTGTTGGGCTTCTAATTGTATTCTTCTACCGTTTTTATAATTTTGTTAAAGTGTTTATCTGTGTTCTGTTATAGGTGCTTGAACCTCTTTAGAATAATTATTTTGAATTATTTGTTGCACAATACCTGTAGTTCCATTTCTTTGGATTCAGTTACTGGATGTTTACTTTGGTTCCTGTTGGTGTCATTTATTTTTTTTTGGATACTTTGTGTCCCCAGTGGCTTTGTGTAGGTATCTGCATATTTGAAGCAGCAATCACGTCTTCCAGACTTTATGGACAGACTTCAGTAGGAAAGAAGTTGATGGAGGTATGCTGGAGCACCCTATGACCACATATCTAGTAGTAAATGGAGCCAAGTGTACGGGCATATGGTGGCTATAGGTCTGGGAGGCAACATAATGTCTCATCAGCAAGGCCACTGAAGTCCATAGCATTTCCAACTGTGTGGGTCTTAGCAAGTTCTATAGGGTTCCATAATGGTGACTAGTGCTGTTGGTGTGCTTGGAGTCACCTCCTGGTCCAATGGCAAGGCACCAATGCATGCAGCATTGGTGGCTGAGACCAGTGATGTTCAGACTCACAGCTGTGTGTGTGTCATGACTTTGTTAAATTAACATTTGTCAGTAGAGCACAGAATGTTGAACAGTGAGCCATGGTTCAACAATAGCCTACAAAAAAATGGAAATAGAGAAATTTGTTACTTACAGGTCCTGGTGGAAATACATAGCATGCCTTGTTGGACTACACAAGAAGGTCAAGGCAGAATGTAGACAGAGAAATATGGGACCTGGGCCTCATATGTTTATTAAGTTCCATAGGTGGAGTACATTGTGGTTTCCCAGCTAGGCTGAGATGGTCAATAAAAGCCAAAAGAGAGGAGTTTGATAAGCTCCATAGGGGTCTTATTTAAGAAGTGTATAAGGCATACAGGCCCTAGGAAGCAGGGAAGACTGTTGATCACAAGGGCTGTTGGGGAAGTCATATCAGAAACTTAAATTTGCTTGTGATTCTGTGGTTGCTATCTAGGGAATGCATTTGCATGAGGGAGTTATTGTGAGTCTAAAGTGAACAGTTGGGGGCGATATCTGTTGGTGCACCCAGTGGTATTGGCCAGTGACAGGAGATAGGCCAAATCCAGGCCCAGAAGCCGCTGGTAAGTATCTTGGCTGTCAGCATGCACTTCCATAGTTATAGGGTCTCACACTGGCATAGCACATGGCAGTGGAGGCTGATGATGAGAGTTAGGAGAGCAGCATGTATGTGCACAGCTGGAGGGTTTATCCCCAAGTGAACTCTTGTTTGTAAGGGTCAGTCGAGGGTGGACTAGGCTGGTGATTTGCACTCATGCATCTTCAGATGCTGCCTGCATGGATCATGTGCTCCAGAAGGGGTGAAAGGGAAAGGGAGTGGGGAGGGACTCAGGATGCTGGTGTCTGTGGTAAGGAGTAGTTCTTGAATAAAAACAAACAAACAAACAAAACAATAAAATCTGCAGTGGATCCATGGTGGCTGTGCTGGTCTTTGCTTACTTCAGTGGTGACAATTGCTGGAGTCTTCTGCAGAACAAGCCACCTGGAACCGTGCTTGCTCCCACTGCACAGCTACTACTAGTAGTCTCTGCTATTCTTCCTTGTTCATATATGTCTCTGTAAGTCACAGATTTGCCATTCTCTGGGGGAGGTGAAACCAAAGTGGGTCCTTCGTGCTGTGCTCTAAAAGGTGAGCAAAGCTAGACACTCACCCCACTCTCCTTTTCTCAGTGAGGGTAATTCTTTCTAGCTGAGGAGTTCCCCCTAGCTGCTGAGACATGCTGGCCGGGGAGATGAGGTGATGCAGGCAAAATGAATATGCTTCCCCTTTTGTGCATTTATTCTCAGATTTTTTTTGTTCCACTGTGATGCTGAAGTTTCTTAAATGGATGCCTGTGCTCTCACAGAGCTGGTTTTGTTCATGGATAGCTGTCTAATTGTTGATCTTTGCAGTGGAATAGAGGCTGGCGTCCCCTATTTTGCCATCTTGGTGACATCACACTTTTTAATACTGACTTGCACTCATTCTAGTCTGCCTTTTATTCTTTATATGCTAAGTGTCTGTCTCCTTCCACTAAACCATAAACCCCTAGATGGAAGAGTTAATGAAACATTCCTTTCTGTAGGTTATATAGTGCCTCACATAATAGGGATTCAATAAATATACATTGAATTCAGTTAAGTCAATGATTAGATAGGGAGACTGGGTGGGTTTTCTTATCAATGTTATTTAAACAAGAGTCTCTGTTTCTTTTGTATAATCTAGTGTGATACATAAATATGTGGTTTCAATTATTTTATTATGGTCTCTATATTATTTTTCCCCAAAACACATTCTTTCCAATTTTAAGCCAACAAGATGGTCAGAGTTGTTATGAGATTCTTCCTGCTAGTGGTTAAATTCATGAGGTTACGTTCCTTACATTCCTTTCTTAATGGAGATTTTTATTTATTTATTTATTTATTTATATTTTGCAGTATGTGGGCCTCTCACTGTTGCAGCTTCTCCCGTTGCAGAGCACAGGCTCGGGATGTGCAGGCTCAGCAGCCATGGCTCATGGGACCAGCCGCTCCGTGGCATGCGGGATCTTCCCGGACCGGGGCATGAACCTGTGTCCCCTGCATCAGCAGGCAGACTCTCAACCACCGTGCCACCAGGGAAGCCCAATGGAGATTATTTTTAAATTGATATGTTAACAGTATTCTTCAGAGTGTGGTATCAATGTCCCATTACCAAGAATTATTTAATATCATTACTTTTCAGAATGAAAGAAACTGCAAAAGATAAATTCATTCTGAATCCTTTCCTCAAGGACACAGGGTTTTATTATCTCAATTTTACAGAAAAGGTAATTAAGGCCTGGAGATGTTAAGTTACTTCAGATCATACTGCTGGTCAGTAGCAGATTCAGTTGCAGAATTCTCAACCAAAATGTCTTTCCCTAATAACACTTTACCTCCCTTTTAGGACAACAGAAAATCACTATTAAAATTTTTGTTTCAGTGCACCAAATGATAGTGTTGGTCTGATGGAGCAATTGAGGTGCATTAAATGATACAATGGTTTGCTAGAAGAAAGAGCTACTTAGGGTTAAAGATACTTGCTAAAAAAAAAGCTAACAAATAATACTCACCATAGAGTTAAATTCTGAAAAGGAAACCTAGTTTTTAGCTTTATATGATTTTATTATAAAAATATGAAATGTAAAATGTTTTTCAACTCTCATCTTATGGATGGTAAGTATGTATAAATTTCAATCATTTATTCAACATTCCACATACAGGTATATATCCTGTACAAGATATAAAATTGTGGAAGTTTGAGGAGATGTGACCAAGAGGACTCACCATCATATGCGCATGAGACTAGACTACTTGTAAAGATCATTTTTAACTCTGATACCCTGTGAGCTTATGCATGTATAAACTCCCTTCTGCTTTTCTGCTGTGTTTTTTCTTTCTTTTTTTGATCTCCCCCAATACGGCCTGCTCAAATCTAGGTTACTGCATTTGCCAGCTTAACAAGCTCTAGACTTTTCATACACTTTTTAAAAAGATGGAAGTATAGTTGACATAATACTATGTTAGTTTCAAGTATATAGCAAAGTAATTCAGCGATATATTTTTCAGATTGTATTCCATTATAGGTTATTACAAGGTACTTAACGTAATTCCCTGTCCTATACAGTAAATTCTTGTTGTTATCTATTTTATGTATAGTAGTTTGTATCTGTTAATCCCATACTGCTAATTTGTACCATCTTCCCTCTCTCTCCCCTTTGGTAACCATAAGTTTGTTTTCTATGTCTGTGAGTTTGTTTCTATTTTGTATGTAGATTCATTTGTATTATTCTTTAGATTTCACATATAAGTGATATCATATAGTATTTGTCATTGTCTGAATTACATCACTAAATATAATATTCTCTAGGCCCATCCATATTGCTGCAAAGGCAATATTTTATTCGTTTTATGGATGAGTAATATATATATATATATATATATGCCTCACATCTTCTTAAGCCAGTCGTCTGTTGATGGGCACTTGGGTTGTTTCCATGTTTTGGTTATTGTAAGTAGTGCAGCTGTGACTATTGGGATGCACATATATTTTTGAATAAGAGTTTTCCTTCTTATGAGATATATGCCCAGGAGTGTGATAGCTGGATCATATTGTAGCTCTATTTTTAGTTTCTTAAGGAACCTCCATACTGTTCTCCATAGTGGCTGTACCAATTTACATTCCCATCAACAGTGTAGGAGGGAATCTTTTCCTCCACATTCTTTCTAGCATTTATTGTTTGTAGACTTTTTGATGATAGCCATTCTGAATGGTGTGAGGTGATAACTCATTTTGGTTTTGATTTGCATTTCTCTAATAATTAGCAGTGCTGAGCATCTTTTTATGTGCCTGTTGGTAATCTGTATATCTTCTTTGGAGAAATGTCTATTTAGGCCTTCTGCCCAATTTTTGGTTGGGTGTTTGTTCTTTCAATATTGAGTTGTAGGAACTGTTTGTATGTTTGGATATTAACCTCTTGCTGGTCACATCACTTGCAAATATTTTCTCCCATTGTATGGGTATCTTTTCATTTTGTTTACAGTTTGCTTTGATGTAAAAAGGCTTTTAAGATTGATTAGGCCCTGTTGGTTTATTTATTTTTTTCTTTTATTTCTTTTGCCTTGGGAGAGTGATGTAAGAAAATATTGATGTAATTAATGTCAGAGAAAGTTTTGCCTATGTTCTCTTCTAGGAGTTTTATGGTGTCATGTCTTATATTTAAGTCTTTAAACCATTTTGAGTTTATTTTTGTATATGGTGTGAGAGATTTTTCTAATTTCATTAATTTACATGTAGCTATCCAGCTCTCACAACACCACTTATTGAAGATTCTCTCTTTTCTCCATTGTATATTCTTGCCTCCATTGCAGTAGATTAATTGAATGTAGGAGTGTGGGTTTATTTCTCATCTCTCTATTCTATTCTATTGATGTATATATCTTTTTTTTTCTGTCAATACCACATTGTTTTGATTACTATAGCTTTGTAGTATATTCAGAAGTCTGGAAGAGTTATGACTCTAGCTTTGTTTTTGTTTTGTTTTGCTTCTCCCCCTTCCGGATTGCTTTGGCAATTCTGGGTACTTTGTTGTTCCATATAAATTTTAGGATTATTTGTCCTAGTTCTGTGAAAAAATTCCTGGGCATTTTGATGGGGTTGCAATGAACCTGTGTTTGCTTTGGGTAGTATGGCCATTTTAACAACATTAATTCTTCCAACCAAAGAGTATGTGATACCTTTTTTATATTTCTGAGGTGATTTTAACTGTGATTTTTTTTTTACATTCTGATATTTCATTATTTGTGTAAAAAATGCCACAGACATATATATATATATATATAAATCATGTGTCCTGCTACCTTACTTAATTCATTTATTAGTTCTAATAGTTTTTGTTTGGAGTATTTAGGGCTCTCTATATAGAGTACCATGTCCTCTACAAATACAACTTTTAACTCTTTCCTTCAAATTTGGATACATATTATTTCTTTTTCTTTTCTGATTGCTATGGCTAGGACATCCAATGCTATGTTGAATAGAAGTCATAAGAGTTGGCCTCCTTGTCTTGTTCCTGAATTTAGTGAGAAGGCTTTTGGCTTTTCACCACTATTTATTATTTGTGAGTTTGTTGTAAATGGGTTTTATTATGTTAAGATATGTTCCCTCTATACTCACACTGATGAGACTTTTTATCATGAATGCATGTTTAATTTTGTCAAATGCTTTTTCTGTGTCCATTGAGATGATCATGTGGTTTTTGTTTTTCTTTTCATTAATGTGATGTATCACATTGATTAATTTGCATATATTGAACCATTCTTGCAAACCCAGAATGAATCTGACTTGATCATGGATCATGGTGTATGATCCTTTTTATGTATTGTTGGACTCACTTTTCTAATACTTTGTTGAGGATTTTTGGATCTATATTCATCAAAGATTGACCTGTAATTTACATTTTTTGCAGTCTCTTTGTCTTGTTTTGTTACTACCGTGGTGGTGGCTTCATGGAATGAATATGGAATTCTCTCCTCTTTAATATTTTAGAATCATTTAAGAAGGATGGGTATAAGTTCTTCTTTGCATGTTTGCTATAATTCTCCAGTGAAGCTCTCTGGTACTGTACTTTTGTTTGCAGGGAGTTATATTATTATTATTATTATTATCACAGATTCTGTTTCACTCCTGGTGATTGGTCTATTTAAATTATCTGTTTCTTCTTGACTCAGTTTTTCCAGGCTGTGTATTTCTTCAAACTTGTCCATTTCTTCTAGGTTATCCAATTTTTTGGCATATAACTGTTCATGGTATTCTCTTAAGATATTTTTTTACTTATGTAGCATCAGTTTTTATTTCTCCTTTTTCATTTTTTATTTTCTTTATTTGGGTCTTCTCTCTTTTCTTCTTGGTGAGATTGTTAGAGGTTTGCTGATTTTGTTTATCTTTTCAAAAACCAGCTCTTGGTTTTATTGATAATTTTTATTGTCTTTTATCTCTGCATGATTTATTTTCTCTCTGATCTTCATTATTTCATTCCTTCTGCTAACTTTTGGGTTTTTTTTCTGTTTATTTTAGATAGTAGGTCAGGTTGTTTATTTGTTTCTTGAGGAAGGCCTTATTGCTATGAACTTCCATCTTAGAACTGATTTTGCTTTATCCCATGGATTTTGTTAGGTTGTGTTTTTACTTTCATTTCTGTTTAGGTATTTTGTGATTTCTTGTTTGATCTCAACTTTGACCCATTGGTTTTTCAACAGCACATTGTCTAGTCTCCATGTGTTTTTTTTTTCTTTCTGTGCTTGATTTCTAATTTCATTCTGTTGTGGTCAGAAAAGATGATTGAAATAATTTCTATCCTCTTAAATTTGTTGAGGCTTGTTTTGTGACCTAGTGTGTATTCTATCCTAGAGAACATTCCATGCATGCTTGAAAAGAATGTATACTCTGTTTTGGCTGTGGAATGTAGTGTCCTGTAGACATCAATTAAGTCCAACTGGTCTATTGTTCCATTTAGGACCTCTGTTGCCTTACTGATTTTCTGTCCAGGTGATCTGCCCTTTGATTTCAGTAGGGTTTTAAAGTCTCCTAATTCTATTGTATTATTGTCCATTTCTCCCTTTATGTCTGTTAATACTAGTTTTATATACTTAGGAGCTCCTCTATTGAGTGCACATATGTTAATGAGTGTAATATCCTCTTCTTGTATTCATCTCTTTTTCATTACATAATGTCTTTCTTTGTGTTTCTTTCTAGGCTTTGTTTTAAAGTCTATTTTGTGTGATATGAGTTTTTCTACCTCCACATTCTGGTCATTTCCATTTGCATGAAATATCTTTCTCCATCCCCTCACTTTCAGTCTGTGTATGTCTTTTACCCTGAAGTGAGTCTAATGTAGGTAGCATATTATAGGTTCTTGTTTTTTTTTTTTAATCTAGTGTGCCATCCTATGTCTTTTGATGAAAA
This sequence comes from Monodon monoceros, assembly GCF_005190385.1. NCBI lineage: Eukaryota > Metazoa > Chordata > Mammalia > Artiodactyla > Monodontidae > Monodon > Monodon monoceros. The sequence continues at coordinate 70,005,638 of NW_021703779.1, read as the reverse complement.
TATTTAGTCCATTGAGAATTTGTAATTTTCTTTTCCTATTTTTTATCTTCATGTTTATCTTTTTACTGTTAATTGCAATTGTAATCACTTTTAAAATCTTTTTATTATTTTTAAATCTATATACTTTTTTATTTAGGTGACCTTCAATCCTTTTATAAATTTCTTACTGTGATTTTCCCTTTTCTATAGATTGTTGCTTCTTTTATATTTAGGGAAAACCCTTCAATATTTATTTTAGGGTAGCTTTAGTATTGTTGTATTCTTTTAGTTTTTGCTTGTTTAAGAAATTCTTTATCTCTCCTTTTATTCTAAATTATAATCTTGCTGGGTAGAGTATCCTAGGTTGCAGGTTTTTCTCTCTCTGGACTTTGAATATATCATGCCATTTCCTTCTGACCTGCAAAGTTACTGCAGGTAAATCAGCTGATATACCTTATGGGGACCCTTGTAAGTGACAGTTTTCTCTTGCTGTCTTTAGAATATTCTCTTTATCAAGTTTTTCCATTTGTATTATGATGTGTCTAGGTGTGGGTCTGTTTGAGTGATTCTTGTTTGGGACCCTCTGTCCTTCTTGTATGTGGATATCCTTTTTTAGTTTGGGGAAAATTTCAGCCATAATTCATTAAGAGGCATTCTTGATCTCCTTCGCTCTCTATTCTACTTCTGGAATCCCTTTTATGCATAAGTTGGCACACTTTATATTACCCCATAGATTTTGTATGTTGCTTTAATTTTTTTTTTCTGTTTATTTTTATGTCTGCTGTTCTGCTTGGGTGATTTCCATTTTTCTATCTACTTATCACTTAATTCTTATTCTGTGCTGTTTAGTCTGCTGTTTTTTGTTTCTAGATTGGTTTTTATCTCAGAAATTGAATGTCTGCTTTTGATTGGTCCATCTTAGTAGTTTCTACCTTCTTGTTAAATTGATCTGCATTTCTATTGATAATTTTTCTTAATTTCTGTGACATTTTTATTACCTCCTTTTTGAACTCAGGTTTTAGTAGATTGTTTAGGTCTGTTTTGTTATTTGTTTTTCAGGGGATTTCTCTTTTTCTTTTAATTGTGAATAATTCCTGTCTTTTTTCATTTTACTTAACTCTCTGTCTCTAGGAATTTAGGTGAAATAGTTACTTATTTATAATGGAGAAAACACGGTCTCTTCAGTAAATGAAGAGAATAAATGTTGCTGGGAAAACTGGACAGCTACATGTAAAAGAGTGAAATTAGAACATTCTCTAACAACATACACAAAAATAAACTCACAATGAATTAAAGACCTAAATATAAGACAGGATACTATAAAATTCTTAGAGGAAAACTTAGGCTGAACACTCTTTGACATAAATCACAGCAAGATCTTTTGTGACCCACCTCCTTAGAGTAATGAAAATAAAAACAAAAATAAACAAATTGGACTTAATTAAAGTCAAAATCTTCTGCACAGATGGTTTGTTTATGGTTTATGGAAACCATAAACAAAATGAAAACCCACAGATTGGGAAAAAGTATTTGCAACTGATGTGACTGACAAGGGATTAATTTCCAAAATTTACAAACAGCTGATGTAGCTCAATATCAAAAAAACAAACAAACCAATCAAAAATGGACAGAAGACCTAAATAGACATTATTACAATAAGACATACATGGAGAGAAGATGGCAGAAGAGTAAGACGTGGAGATCACCTTCCTCCACACACATACATCAGAAATACATATACACGTCAAACTGCTCCTATAGAATACCCACTGAATGCTGGCAGAACACCTCAGATCTTCCAAAAGGCAGGAAACTCCTCACATACCAGGGTAGGGCAAAAGAAAAAAGAAAAAAGAGAGACAAAAAATAGGGACAGGACGTGCACCAGTGGGAGGGAGCTGTGAAGGAGGAAAGGTTTCCATACACTACGAAGACCCTTCGCAGCCGAGACTGTGGGTGGTGAAGGGGGGAAGCTTTGGAGCCACAGAGGAGAGCACAGCAACAGGGGTGTGGAGGGTAAAGTGGAGAGATTCCCGCACAGAGGAGTGGTGCCAACCAGCATTCACCAGCACGAGAGGTTTGTCTGCTCACCCCATGAGTTTGGCTGGGACTGGGAGCTAAGGCTCAGGCTTCAGTTGGATCACTGGGAGAGGACTGGTGTTGGTGGCATGAACACAGCCTGAAGGTGGCTAGTGCACCACGGCTAGCTGGGAGGGAGTCTGGGAAAAAGTCTGGACCTGCGGAAGAGGCAAGAGACTTTTTCTTAAATTTTGTTTCCTGGTGCACAAGGAGAGGGGATTAAGAGCTCTTGCACTGCTGGTGTGAATGTGAATTGGTACAGCCACTATGGAGAACAGTATGGAGGTCCCTTAAAATCTACAAACAGAATTACCATATAACCCATGAAACCCACTACTGGGCATATACCCTGAGAAAACCATAATTCACAAAGGGTCATGTACCAAATTGTTCATTGCAGTTCTATTTACAATAGCCAGGAGATGGAAGCAACCTAAGTGACCATCATCAGATGAATGGATAAAGAAGATGTGGCACATATATACAATGGAATATTACTCAGCCATAAAAAGAAACGAAATTCTGTTATTTGTAGTGAGGTGGATGGACCTAGAGTCTGTCATACAGAGTGAAGTAAGTCAGAAAGAGAAAAACAAATACCATATGCTAACACATATATATGGAATCTAAGAAAAAAATTGTCATGAAGAACCTAGGGGTAAGAAGGGAATAAAGACACAGACCTACTAGAGAATGGATAAAGGATATGGGGAAGGGGAATTGTAAGCTGTGCCAAAGTGAGAGAGTCGCATGGACATATATACCCTACCAAATGTAAAATAGATACCTAGTGGGAAGCAGCCGCATAGCACAGGGAGATCAGCTTGGTGCTTTGTGACTGCCTGTAGGGGTGGAATAGGGAGGGTGGGAGGGAGGGAGATGGAAGAGGGAGGAGATGTGGGAGTGTGTGTGTATGTGTGGCTGATTCACTTTGTTGTAGAGTGGAAACTAACACACCATTGTAGAGCAGCTATACTCAAAGATGTAAAAAAAAAAGTTCATGATGAATTGAAAATATTATTCTCAATAAAATTTGTTTTCTCTTAGGCTAAATTTTTAAAATTTTATGTGTTTACTTTGAAAAAAAAGAGAAAGAGTGCTGCTTAAAGGAGCTCCAGAGAGGGGCTTGACTTGCGGTTATCAGTGCAGACCACAGAGACAGCTATGATACGCTAAGGCTGCTGCTGCAGCCACCATAAAGCCTGTGTGCGAACACAGGTCACTATCCACACCTCCCCTCCCTGGAGCCTGTGCCGCCTGCCACTACCAGAGTCCCATGATCTATGCACAACTTCCCCAGGAGAGCGCACAGTGTGCATCAGTCTGGTGCAACGTCACGCTGGCCTCTGCCACCACAGGCTTGCCACTCATCACTTCCTCTCCCTACCTCCTGTCCTGACTGAGCCAGAGCCAAAAATTCAGCTGCTCCTTTAACACCGTCCTGTCTGAGCGAAGAAGAGATGACCTCCAGCTACCTGCATGCAGACGCTGGGCCAAATCCAAAGCTGAAATGCAGGAGCTGTGCGAACAAAGAAGACAAAGGGAAATTTCTCCCAGCAGCCTTAGAAGCAGTGGATTAAATCTACACAATCAACTTGATGTACCCTGCATCTGTGGAATACCTGAAGAGACAACAAATCATCCCGAATTGAGGAGGTGACTTTGGTAGCAAGATACATTATTTATCCCCTCTTCCTCTTTTTGTATGAGTGTATGTTGACGCTTCTGTGAGATGTTTTGTCTGTATAACTTTGCTTTCACCATTTGTCCAGGGTCCTGTCTGTCTGTTTTATTTTCCCTTTTTTTTCTACTTTAAAAATATTTTTTCTTAACAATTAATTTTATTGTAATAACTCCATTTATTTTATCTTTTATTTTATTTTACACTCTTTCTTTCTTTCTTTCTACTTTTTCTCCCTTTTATTCTGAGCTGTGTAGATGGAAGACTCTTGGTGCTCCAGCCAGGCATCAGGGCTGTGCCTCTGAGGTGGGAGATCCAACTTCAGGACACTGGCCCACAAGAGACCTCCCATCTCCATGTGATACCAAATGGCGAAAATCTTCCAGAGATCTCCATCTCAACACCAAGACCAAGTTTCACTCAACAACCAGCAAGCTACAGTGCTAGACACCTTATGCCAAACAACTAGCAAGGTAGGAACACAGCCCAATCCATTAGCAGAGAGGCTGCCTAAAACCATAATAAGTCCAAAGACACCCTAAACACACCAACAGACGTGGACCTGCCCACCAGAAAGACAAGATCCAGCCTCACCCACTAGAACACAGGCACTAGTCCCCTCCACCAGGAAGCCTAAAAAACTCATTGAACCAAGCTTAGCCACTGAGGACAGACACTGAAAACAATGGGAACTACGAACCTGCAACCTGCAAAAAGGAGAACCGAAACACAGTAAGAAAAGCAAAATGAGAAGACAGAAAAACACACAGCAGATGAAGGAGCAAGGTAAAACCACACCAGACCTAACAAATGAAGAGGAAATAGGCAGTCTACCTGAAAAAGAATTCAGAATAATGATAGTAAAGATGATCCAAAATCTTGGAAATAGAAGAGAGAAAATGCAAGAAGTATTTAACAAAGACCTAGAAGAACTAAAGAGGAAACAAGCAATGATCAACAACACAGTAAATGAAATTAAAAATACTCTAGAAGGGATGAATAGCAGAGTAACTGAGGCAGAAGAATGGATAAGTGACCTGGAAGATAAAATATTGGACGTAACTACTGCAGAGCAGAAAAAAGAATAAAGAATTAAAAGAACTGAGGACAGTCTCAGAGACCTCTGGGACAACACTAAACACACCAATATTTGAATTATATGGGTTCTAGAAGAAGAAGAGAAAAAGAAAGGGACTGAGAAAATATTTGAAGAGATTATAGTCGAAAATTTCCCTAATATGTGAAAAGAAATAGTTAATCAAGTCCTGGAATCACAGAGAGTCCCATACAGGATAAATCCAAGGAGAAACACGCCAAGACACATATTAATCAAACTACCAAAAATTAAATATAAAAAAAATATTAAAAGCAGCAAGGGAAAAACAACAAATAACACACAAAGGAATTCCCATAAGGTTAACAGCTGATCTTTCAGCAGAAACTCTGCACACCAGAAGGGAGTGGCAGGACATATTTAAAGTAATGAAGGAGAAAAACCTACAACCAAGATTGCTATACCCAGCAAGGATCTCATTCAGATTTGATGGGGAAATTAAAACCTTTACAGACAAGCAAAAGCTGAGAGAGTTCAGCACCACCAAACAAGCTTTACAACAAATGCTAAAGAAACTTCTCTAGGCAAAAAACAGAAGAGAAGGAAACAGCTACAATAACAAACAAAAAACAATTAAGAAAATGGGAATAGGAACATATATATCGATAATTACCTTAAATGTAAATGAACTAAATGCTCCCATCAAAAGACCCAGACTGGCTGAATGGATTTAAAAACAGGACCCGTATATATGCTGTCTACAAGAGACCCACTTCAGACCTAGGGACACATACAGACTGAAAGTGATGGAATGGAAAAAGATATTCCTTGCAAATGGAAATCAAAATAAAGCTGGAGGAGCAATTCTCATATCAGACAAAGTAGATTTTAAAATAAAGACTACTACAAGAGACAAAGAAGGACACTACATAATGATCAAGGGATCGATCCAAGAAGAAGATATAACAATTGCAATTATTTATGCACCCAACATAGGAGCACCTCCATACATAAGGCAAATACTAACAGTCCTAAAAGGGGAAGTCGACAGTAACACAATCATAGTAGGGGAATTTAACACCCACATTCACCAATGGACAGATAATCCAAATTGAAAATAAATAAGGAAGCACAAGCATTAAATGATACACTAAACAAGATGGACTTAATTCTTATTTATAGGACATTCCACACAAAAACAACAAAATACACATTTTCTCAAGTGCTCATGGAACATTCTCCAGGATACATCATATCTTGGGTCAAAAATCAAGCCTTGGTAAATTGAAAAAAATTGAAATCATATCAAGTATCTTTTCCGACCACAATACTATGAGACTATATATCAACTACAGGAAAAGCCCTGTAAAAAGTAGAAACACATGGAGGCTAAACTATACACTACTTAATAACCAAGTGATCACTGAAGAAATCAAATGGGAAATCAAAAAATATGTAAAAACAAATGACAATGGAGACACAATGACCCGAAACCTTTGGGATGCAGGAAAGGCAGTTCTAAGAGGGAAGTTTATAGCAATAAAATCTTACCTTAAAACACAGGAAACATCTGTAATAAACATACTAACATTTCACCTAAAGCAATTAGAGAAAGAAGAACAAAAATATCCCCAAAGTTAGCAGAAGGAAAGAAATAAAGATCAGATCAAAAATAAATGAAAAATAAATGAAGGAAACAACAGCAAAGATCAATAAAACTTAAAGCTAGTTATTTGAGAAGATAAAGAAAATTGATAGACCACTAGCCAGACACATCAAGGAGAAAAGGAGAAGTCTCAAATCAGTATAATTAGAAATGAAAAAGGAGAAGTAAAAACTGACACTGCAGAAATACAAAATATCGTGAGAGATTACTACAAGCAACTCTATGCCAATAAAATGAACAACCTGGAGTAAATGCACAAATTCTTAGAAATGCACAATGTGCCGAGACTGAACTAGGAAGAAATAGAAAATATGACCAGACCAATCACAAGCACTGAAATTGAAACTGTGATTAAAAATCTTCCAACAAACAAAAGCCCAGGACCAGATGGCTTCACAGGGGAAATTTATCAAACATTTATAGAAGAGCTGACACCTATTATTCTCAAACTCTTCCAGAATATAGCAGAGGGAGAAACACTCCCCAACTCATTCTATGAGGCCACCATCACCCTGATAACAAAACCAGACAAGGATATCACAAATAAAGAAAACTACAGGCCAATATCACTGATGAACATAGATGCAAAAATCCTCAACAAAGGACATGCCTGGTGGCACAGTGGTTGACAGTCCATCTGCCAGTGCAGGGGACACAGGTTCGTGCCCCAGTCCAGGAGGATACCGCGTGTCGCAGAGTGGCTGGGCATATGAGCCTGCGCGTCTGAAGCCTGTGCTCCATGGCGGGAGAGGCCACAGTGGTGAGAGGCCCTCATACAGCAAAAAAAAAAAAAAATCCTCAACAAAGAACTAGCAAACAGAATCCAACAGCACATTAAAAGGATCATACACCATGATCAAGTGGGGTTTATTCCAGGAATGCAAGGATTCTTCAATATACGCAAATCAATCAACATGATTCACCATATTAACAATTTGAAGGAGAAAAAACCCATGATCATCTCAATAGAAGCAGAGAAAGCTTTTGACAAACTTCAACACCAATTTATGATAAAAACCCTACAGAAAGTAGGCATAGAGGGAACTTTCCTCAACATATAAAGGCCATATATGAGAAACCCACAGCCAACATTGTCCTCAATGGTGAAAAACTGAAACCATTTCCACCACGATAAAGAACAACAGAAGTTTGCCCAGTCTCACCACTCTTATTCAACACAGTTTTGGAAGTTTTAGCCACAGCAATCAGAAAAGAAAAAGAAATAAAAGGAATCCAAATCAGAAAAGAAGAAGTAAAGCTGTCACTGTGTGCAGATTACATCATACTCTACCCAGAGAATCCTAAAGATGCTACCAGAAAACTACAGACCTAGTCAATGAATTTGGTAAAGTAGCAGGATACAAAAGTAATGCACAGAAATTTCTGGCATTCCTATACACTAATGATGAAAAACCTGAAAGTGAAGTCACGAACACATTTACCATTGCAACAGAAAGAATAAAATATCGAGGAATAAACCTACTTGTGGAGAAAAAAGACCTGTATGCAGAAAATTATAAGACACTGATGAAAGAAATTAAAGATGATATAAATAGACGGAAAGGTATACCATGTTTTTGGATTGGAAGAATCAACATTGTGAAAATGACTCTACTACCCAAAGCAATCTACAGATTCAATGCAATCCCTATCAAACTACCACTGGCATTTTTCACAGAACTAGAAGAAAAAAGTTCACAATTTGTATGGAAACACAAAAGTCCCCTAATAACCAAAGCAATCTTGAAAATGAAAACTGGAGCTGAAAGAATCAGGCTCCTTGACTTCAGACCATACTACAAAGCTACAGTAACCAAGACACTATGGTACTGGCACAAAAACAAAAATATAGATAAATGGAACAGGATAGAAATCCCAGAGATAAACTCACGCACATTTGGTCACCTTATCTTTGATAAAGGAGGCAAAAATATACAGTGGAGAAAAGACAGCCTCTTCAATAAGCGGTGCTGGGAAAACTGGACAGGTACATGTAAAAGTATGAAATTCGAACACTCCCTAACACCATACACAAAAATAAACTCAAAATGGATTAAAGACCTAAACGTAAGGCCAGACACTATCAAAGTCTTAGAGGAAAAGAGGCAGAGCACTCTATGACATAAACCACAGCAAGATCGTTTTTCACCCACCTCCTAGAGAAATGGAAATAAAAACAAAAATAAACAAATGGGACTTAATAAAGCTTAAAGTCTTTTGCACAGCAAAGGAAACCATAAACAAGACAAAAAGACAACCCTCAGATTGGGAGGATATATATGCAAATGAAGCAACTGACAAAGGATTAATCTCCAAAATTTACAAGCAGCACATGCAGCTCAATATCAAAAAAACAAACAACCCAATCTAAAAATGGGCAGAACACGTAAATAGACATTTCTTCAAAGAAGATATACAGATTGCCAACAAACACATGAAAGAATGTTCAACATCATTAATCATTAGAGAAATGCAAATCAAAACTACAGTGAGATATCATCTCACACCGGTCAGAATGGCCATCATCAAAAAAATCTAGAAACAATAAATGCTGGAGACGGTGTGGAGAAAAGGGAACCCTCTAGCACTGCTGGTGGGAATGTAAATTGATACAGCTACTATGGAGAACAGTATGGAGGTTACTTAAATATCTACAAATAGAAAGACCATACGACCCAGTAATCCCACTACTGGGCATATACCCTGTGAAAACCATAATTTAAAAATGGTCATGTACCAAAATCTTCATTGCAGTTCTATTTACAATAGCCAGGACATGGAGGCAACCTAAGTGTCCATCATCGGATGAATGGATAAAGAAGATGTGGCACATATATACAATGGAATGTTTCTCAGCCATAAACTAAATTGAGTTATTTGTAGTGAGGTGGATGGACCTTGAGTCTGTTATACAGAGTGAAGTAATTCAGAAAGTAAAACAAATACAGTATGCTAACACATATATATGGAATCTAAGGGGAAAAAAAAGTTTGTGAAGAACCTAGGGGTAAGATGGGAATAAAGACACAGACCTACTAGAGAATGGACTTGTGGATATGGGGAGGGGGAAGTGTAAGCTGTGGCAAAGTGAGAGAGTGTAATGGACATATATACACTACCAAACATAAAATAGCTAGCTAGTGGGAAGCAGCTGCATAGCACAGGGAGGTCAGCTCGGTGCTTTGTGACCAACTAGAGGGGTTGGATAGGGAGGGTGGGAGGGAGGGAGATGCAAGAGGGAAGAGATATGGGAACATATGTATATGTATAAATGATTCAGTTTGTCATAAAGCAGAAAATAACACACCATTATAAAGCAATTATACTCCAATAAAGATGTTAAAAAAATTTAAAAAGACATACTGATGGGCAATAGCAGATGAAAATATGCTGAGAATTGCTTATTATTGGAGAAATGTAAATCAAAACTACAATTAGATATCATCTCACCCCAGTCCGAAGGGCCATCATCAAAAACTCTACAAACAATAAAACCTGTATAGGGTGTGGATAAAATGGAACCCTTCTGCAGTGTTGGCAGGAACGTAATTGATATAGCCACTATGAAGAACTATATGGAAGTTTCTTGCAAAAACTAAAAATAGAAATACCCTATGATTCAGCAATCCTGGTCATATATCTGGAGAAAACCACAGTTCTAAAGGATACATTCGGGCTTCCCTGGTGGTGCAGTGGTTGAGAGTCTGCCTGCCAATGCAGGGGACATGGGTTCGTACCCTGACCCGGGAGGGTCCCACATGCCGCGGAGCGGCTGTGCCTGTGAGCCATGGCCGCTAAGCCTGCGCGTCCGGAGCCTGTGCTCCACAATGGGCGAGGTCACAACAGTGAGAGGCCCGCGTACTGCAAAAAAATAATAATAAGGATACATTCACAATGTTCACTCTTTGCAATAGTCAAGACATGGAAGCGACCTAAATGTCCACTGACAGATGAATGGAGAAAGGAGATGTTGTATATATATACAATGGAATATTTCTCCACCATTGAGAAGAATGAAATAATGCCATTCGCAGCAACATGGATGGACCTACAGATTATTATACCTACTGAAGTAAGTCAGACAAAGACAAATATCATATGATATCACTCATAGGTGGAATCTAATTTTTAAAAATGATATAAATGAACTTATTTACAAAACGGAAACAGGCTGACAGACATAGAATACAAACTTATGGTTACAAGGGGGTAAGGGTTGGAGGTAGAAATAAATTGTGAGTTTGAGATTGACATATACACACTATACTATATTTGAAATAGGTAACCAACAAGGACTTACCATATAGCACAAGAAACTCTGTTTAATATTCTGTAATAACCTAAATGGGAAAAGAATTTGAAAAAGAATATATATATATATATAAACTGAATCACTTCACTGTACACCCGAAACTAACACAACACTGTAAATCAACTATAGTCCAATATAGAATAAAAATTAAAGCAGGAAATAGTTACCTATTATGGTCTTGAAAGGGTGTTCTTATGTGTGAGCCTCCCTATGTAGATTGTGTTTGCCCTATTCCTTTGGTGGAAGGGCTGGTTTTGATATAAACTCCATTCACGTCTTTCCCCAGGATGTTCTAGCAGCTTGGTAATAGGTATAGCTGGTGATGGAGGAGCTGGAGACTGTGCCTGTGTGACATGAGACTTCCTTTCTGCTCAGCAGCCATAACCCCATATCAGGGTCAGGGTCTGCTCCTAAGTTGCTGGAGTGGAAGTCCCGAGGTTTGGGCTTGAACTGGCTCTGTTTCCTTTAAGTGTGTGTTATTTATTCTCCCCACACTGGGGTCTTTGCTCCAAAGGAGGGGAGTTCTGAAGCAAGTGGGACTTGTGTGTGTACAGAGGTCTTATGTGCTGCCGGTGTATGCATCTACAGCTCCGCTCTGATGCTGCCAAAATTTTTGTCTTTTATCCTGTTGTGGTTTCTCTCAGATCCAGTAATAAGCTGTGACAGTGGTCAGGACCAAATGGTTCAGCTGGGTCTGTTGTGTGCTGTGAGGTGGTCTTGAGAATTCTGGTGGCTGTGCTGCCTTTAGAAGTCTGGTCTGCTACTGGGGCAATGTTTGAGTAAACACCAACAATGTGGTTTGTGTTGTAGTATCTCAAGATTGTGCTGGATGTGAGGTGGGGCTTCCTTTTGCTCCATGGCTGTCACTGCCTTGTCAGGGGCAGTTTGATCCTGAGTTGTTGGAGTAGAAGCCCTGAGGGTCAGGTTTGATCAGGCTCTGTTGCCTTGAGTGTATGTCCTGTCCCAGAAGAGATGATTGATGAAGCAAGTGAGGTCATGCTGTAACAGGGTGCCTGTGTGCCTCCTGTGTAGGTACCCTCAGTTCCATTCAGAAGTCCAAAGTCGTCTTCCTTTCTCTGTTGTGCTCATCCCAGATTGAGTGCGAGGCTGTGGTGTGGAGTAGGCTAGGTCTGGTCGTTGGGCATTGTGGCTGCAGGAATTAGGGTGGCTGTGTTGTCTCCTGAGGTCTGGACTGCCTTTGTGACAGACTTCACCCAGGACTTATCTGCCCCAGATCTAGGGCTAAGCTGTGAGATTTTCCATTTCATAATTTTCTTGTAACTAGTTGTGGCCTCTTCTTTTCCACTTAGAGAAGTTCCTTTAGCATTTTTTATCAATCTGGTTTGGTTTTGCTGAATTACTTAGTTTTTGTGTGCCTATACAACTTTGGATTTCTCCCTCAAATCTGAATGATAGCCTTGTTGAGTATTCTTTGTTGTAGGATTTTCCCTTTCATCATTTAAAATATATAGTGTCACTCCCATTTGACCTGCAGTGTTTCTGCTGAAAAATCTGCTGTTAGTCTTATGGTGTTTCCCTTGTATGTTATTTGTTGCTTTTCCCTTGTTTGCTTTTATTATTATTTTTTGCCTTTAGTTTTTGTCAATTTGATTCCTATGTGTCTCAGTGTGTTCCTCCTTGGGTTAGTCCTGTATGGGACACTCAGCTCTTCCTGAACTTGGGTGACTGTTTCCTATGTTAGGGAAATTTTCAGCTATTATATTTTCAAGTTGTTTCTCAGGCCCTTCCTCTCCCTGTTCTTCTGGGACCCCTATAAAGTGAATGTTGGTGCATTTAATGTTGCTCCAGAGGTCTCTTAGGCTGTCTTCATTTCTTTTCATTTTTTTCTTTATCCTCTTCCATGGCAGTGATTTCCACCAGTGTCTTCCAGCTCACTTGCCTGTTCTTCTGCCTCATTTATTCTGCTCTTGATTCCTTCAAGTGTATTTTTCATTTCAGTTATTTTATTCTTCAACTCTGTTTGGTTGTTCTTTATATTTTCTAACTCTTTTCTAAAAACTTCTTGTAACTTCTCACTCTATGCATCCATTGTTTTCCTGAGATCTTTGATCATTTTTATGATCATTACTTTGAATTCTATTGGGTAGATTGCCTATTTCCACTTCATTTAGTTGTTTTTCTGGAGTTTTATTTTATTTCTTTGTCAGGAACATATTCCTTTGTTATCTCATTTTGTTTAAATTTCTATTTGTAGCTTTATGTATGTAGTGACTTATTTACATTTCTCAATGTGGCAGAAGTGACCCTCTGTAGGGGATGTTCTATGTGTCCTAGCACTCTACTCCCCTCTGTCACCCAAGTGCCAGGGACCACCTGATCCCAGTGTAGTTTCTGTCCTATATTTGTGAATTCAGTTCTGCAGGCTGCAAATTATAGTTTTCTTGCTTCTGGTGTCTTCCTCTGGTAGGTGAGGCTGGTCTAGATGTTTGTGCAGGCTTCCTGATGGGAGGGGCCAGTACCTATGCACTGGTGTGTGGACCTGGGTTCTGGCCTTCTGTTGGGCAGTGCCATGTCAAGGGGTGTGTCTAGAGATGTCTGTGGGATCAGGACGTGTTTAGGCAGTCTGTCTGCTAATGGGTGGGGCTATGTTCTTGCCCTGTTGGTTGTTTAGCCTCAGGTGTCCCAGGACTGGAGCTTACAGGATGTTGGGCGGGACCATGTCTCAGGGCCAAGGACCCAAAATGTCTGCCTCTAGCCAGAGTTCACATATGCCTCTGTTATGTCTGCCACCAGTTTTTTGACCCTAACCAGAGCTACAGCCTCCCCCTGCCTCTTCAGGATTCCCCGCAAGACCAGCAGGTAAGTCTGGCCCTAAGTCTGGCCCTGCATTTGCTCTTGGTCCCTGTGTGCATGAGAACTTGTGTACACTCTCCATGATTGGAGTCTGCTTCCCTGAGTCTTGTGGAGCTCCTGCAAAAAGCCCCACTGGCCTTCAATGCCAAATGCTCTGAGGATTCCACCTCCTGATGCCAGACCCCTAGGCTGGGGAGCCTGGTGTGGGGCTCAGAGCTCTCACTCCTCTGGCAGAACCTCTGCAATATTATTATTTCTAGCCTATGGGTCACCCACCCAGTTAGTATGGGATTTGATTATGTCACAAGTGTGCCCCTCTTGCAGTCTCATGGTTTTTTCTTCATGTCTTTGCATGTAGAATATCTTTTTTATTTTTTGTAGATTCCAATATTTGTTTTTGATGGTTGTTCAGCAGTTTGGTAGGCTTGTGAGGGGAGGGGAGCTCAAAGACTTTTTACTCTGCCATCTTGTCTCACAATCTCCCATATACTTTTCTTCAACTTCAAGAACTGCTGTTTCAATAGTTTTAGCAAACTCCACTTGTTCAAGGTAGTCTCCTTTTGGAGTGCTCCAGTCTCTCCTGACAGATACTCTTTATACAAGTGCACCACCACTCCCTGCAAAAGGCTGCTAACAGGAAGGCTATCAGCCCCAGAAAAAAATGGTTTCAGCAAGCTGATTTCCAGTAAAGATGACTCGGCTTATTCTTGAAAAGAAACCTGGGAAGTTCAGAAGTGCCAGATGCAACAGTGGTGAGCCGATTCTGGCTCAGACTAGAATAGCAAAGATGATAGAAGTATGGTGGTACAAGGATCACAACATCAGTCAGACAGAAGGAAATCTATAGTACTATGGCAATGAGAGATCCTGGGGATGTTCTTTGAATAAGGCTGCACCAAGATCAATCCAACTGAGCATCCACTCTAGGCTCCTTGTGCACCACAGCCACTGTTGCTACTACTGCTGGGAAGATGTGGTAGTGGCTGTGTGGCTTGTGCTTCCTCCACCACCTTGCCTTGCTTCATCTTTCCTCCAGTTTTGAATGCTTACATTAAAAAAGAAGTATCCAAAATTATAAACCAACTTCACATCTCAAGGAATTGGAAAAAGATGAGCAAGCTGTACCTAAATTTAGCAGAAAGAAGGAAATAATAAGAGTAGAGAGGAAGCAAGTACGATAGAGAATAGAAAATAGATAAAATCAATGAAATAAAAAATTGGTTCTTTGATCAATAAAATTAAGAGTTTAGCTCATGTGACAGAAAAATATTACAGAAGACTCAAATTTCTAACATTAGGAATGAAAGAGATGACATTACTACTAGCCTTACAAAAATAGAAAGAAAATACTATGAGCATTTGAAAGTCAACAAGTTAAATAAACAAGATGAAATGGGAAAATTTCTAGGAGGTCACAAACTACTGAAACTGACTCAAGAGGAAATAAAAATATGAATATATCTATACCAAATAGAGATTGAATAAGTAATAAAAAAACTTTCCATTAAAAAACTGCAGAAGAAGATGGCTCACTAGTGAATTCTACCAAGCAGTTAAAGAATTAACAACAATCATTCACAAAATCTTCCAAAAACTAGAATAGAGACTAGCTTCCAATCCATTTTATGAGAATAATATTACCCTGATACCAAAACCAGGCAAAGACATCATAAGGAAAAAAATACAGATCATATCTCTTATGAATAGAGATGAAAAAATTCCTCAACAAAATGTTAACAAGTCAAATCCAACAACATATAAAAAAAGAACATATACCATAACAAAATGGGATTTATCACAGGTATGCAAGGTTGAGTAAATATATGAAAATCAATCAATGTAATATACAATAATCATAGAATAAAGGACAAAGGACACAATGATCATCTCAATAGATACATAAAATACACTTGTCAAAAATTCAACACCTATTATGGTAAACACTCATCAAACCAGTAATAGAAGGGAACTATTGATAAAGGAAAAAAGGCATCTATGAAAAACCCACAGCTAACATAATACTTAATGTGAAAGAGTGAAAACTTTCCCCCTAAGATTAGGAAAAGGCACATATGTCCCCTCTTGCCAATTTTATTAAACATTGAACTGGAGATTCTAGCCATTGCAGTTAGGCAAGCAAAAAATAAATTGATTAAAATAAATTTTAAAATTTGCATCCAAATTGTAAATTAAGAAGTAGAAGTATCTTTATTTTCATATGGCATTATCTTTATGTAGATCACACACACACAAACCTATTATAATGAAAGTATTTCAGCAAGTTTTCAGGATACAAGATCAATATAAAAGAAGCAATTGTATTTCTATAACATTTGCAATAAACAATATGAAATTTAAATTGAGGAAACTATTACATTTATAATAAGAACAAAATAATAAAATGCTTAGGAAAACTGTAAAACTCTTAGAAAAAAGTTGGCCTAATTATTTGTGACAGTGGGTTATACAATGATATTTTAGATATGACAACAAAAGTTAAAACAATGAAGAACGATATAAATAAATGACTACATAAAATTCAAATATGTTTTTGCTTAAAATGACATTTTGATGAAAGTGAAAAGACAGCCTACAGTATGGGAGAAAATATTTGTAAACCATATATCTGATAAGCGTCTGGTATACAGACTATATAACAAACTCTTACAACTCAGCAGTAAAAAGACAGCATAATTTAAACATGAAGGGTCTGAACAAACATTTTTCCAAATAAGATCTACAAATGTCCAAGAAGCACATGAAAAGATACCGAATATCATAAGTCATTAGGAAAACACAAATCAATACCATGATAAAATACTTCAAACCTACTAGGATGGCTGAAATGAAAACAGAAAAATTAAAACAGAAAATACGTTTTGGCAAGGATTCAGAAGAATAGGAGCTCTCATATATTTTTGGTGGGAATGTACAGTGATGCAGCCACTGTGAAAACCACTTTAGTGTTTCCTTCAAAAGTCAAATAGAGTTACAATATGGCCCAGCAATTTCATCTGTAGGGATATACACAAGAGAATTGAACACTTATGTCCACACCAAAACTTATACATGAATGTACATAGCATTATTATTCACAATAGTAAGCAAGTGAAATAACCCAAATATCTATCAACAGATGAATAGATAAATAAAATGTGGTATATCCATACAAATGAATATTACATAGCCATAAAAAGGAATGAAGTACAGATGCATGCTACAACATAGTTGAACCTTGAAAACATTATGCTAAGTAAAAGAACCTAGGCACAAAAGACTATATTTTATTATTCCATTTGTATGCAATGTCCAGAATAGGCAAATTCATTGAGACAGAAAGTAGATTATTAGTTGCCAGGGGATAGATAAATAAAGAATGGGGAGCTACTGATAATGCATACAGAGTTTCTTTTGGGGGTGATGAAAATGTCTGGAATTATATAGTAGTAATTGTACAATTTTGTGAATTGTATGCTTTAAAGTGTAGATTTTATGGTATGTGAATTATGTCTCAATAGTAAAAAAAAGTACATGTGTTGGAAACAAGTGTCAGCTTATGCTTAAGAGCCATTATTATATTATAATCAAAGCAAGAAAGCCTTTAATATCTCTTCCCAAAGGGTATATATATATATATATATTTATAATTTATGCCCTTATCTACTTTCATATTTCATAGAAAGTTTGAAATGATTTACAATAATGACACATATTATAATGAACATTTAAGACTAAATTTAAGGGACTGAAAACATAAAGAAGAATGGGAATTTTTGGCAATTTTGCATCGGTTTGAGTTCTGAGATTTCTAGCAACCAAGACACAAAAGGAAATATTAAAGGCTATTATAGTTATTATGTTCAATACAAAAAATCATACCACTCATTAAAAGTGAGAAAATATCTCCTGGGTCCTCCTAAGACAAATAATGGATCCTTATATTAGGATCATAGAGTGTTACAATAAATAGCTCATGTAATGGAGATTTTCAATTGAGTTGCAAAATTTTTCAAGTAACTATTTTTTTGCATTGATCATTGATAAAAGCAGTTTTAATGGGTGAAATCAGATCAGCACATGAGTATGTATTAGGCAGAAAAACAGTTGAATTGGGAAGTTCGGTTTGTACAGAAAGTGTCAGGTTGGGTATCGTGTGTATACAGTTGGGACCCAGGCTGGGAATGCTGGTCAGTTTGTTCTGCCAGGTCCACTAGAGCCTTGAAGCATTGGTCTCCTATTTATTCATGGCATGAATGGTGTGCCAGGGAGAGTAAGGCTTTCAGCAAACAGGCCCCCTGCCTTTGCGAGGTGTCAGTTACAAGCTCCAAGTCTGTTATAAAGAGAGACGACAGGGGAACCACTTCTCTCCCAGAAACCCTCTTAGTTCTGATAATTAGTAAAGCAAGGGAGCTAGAAAGACCTGCCTATGAGGAAAACTGAGTCCTTTGAAGTTTGTCTTGCGGGGAGGAGAGATCGTTGAATCCAGGTTACTTTGATTCTTCCTTACAGTTAAATTAATATCACTAAAGGGACCTTCCCACTGACTTTCTGAAGTAGCCTCCCACTGACTTCCTTCTCCTGCAACAAGCTGAGCTATTTGTTCCCCTGAGTAACATCTAGATGTTGGATAAAAAGAATTTGTGCACAGATAACTTCATCTGGAGACTGATTGCTCCTAAAAATCGAAATAACCACATGGTTCCAGAAGTTATCTGGAGTGGTTACTGAGGAAGACTTAATAGTTTATTGAGAACTAGGCTTGGCCCATCATTCTCCCAAAATTACCCAGCTTGGTGGGTTATAGTGGAAAGCCGATAGCCTTTTCTAGTGAGCTGACATGAATAGCAAAACTTTCTTCTGGGACTGGAATGGGAGCTCTGTTTTGTAACTCCTAGAAGGGTCTTTGCAAAGTTGATAAAAGAAAAAACTCAATACTCCTGAGTTGTTTTTTTTTTAATGTCTGAATAGATATGCATTTTCTACTTATATATGCATACCCAGCTGAATATAAACAACTATCAAACTTTAACCAGTTGCATACAGACTATAAAAGCCTGTATTATTTTTACAACAGGTAACAGTGGTGATTTCAAAAACTTTAATATACCTCAATAATTTCATCAAAAGTTATTCGTGGGTGGTGTTAGAGGTTTATATGCAAGTTGGTCTCATTCTGCTGCTTGTATTCCTAGTGATACTGTCATCAATAAGTGGTCATTGACATCCATGAAGAAGATTTCATCCCAGGTGTTGTTCTTCAATGGCTGACAAGGTGTCATTTTCATGTGAAAATTCTCTAAAAGTCAAGTTGACATGTGAACCAGGAGTAGCTATCTGAAAACCCTCCTTCGTGCATCTCTCTTCTCTTGCTCATCACATTGTACATGTGAATACAAGGCTCTGACCCCTTTTTTTTCTCAGAATTGAAAAATGCAGTGAGGAACTTGGAAAGACGAGATCATCTCTCCCATTGAGACAACAAACAGGCTTGGTTCGTACTTCAAAGAAACTGAAATAAATTTCACAACCTCAGCATTCCTCTCCTGTAAGACAACCCAGCGTATGTGCAGACTCCAATGGGCCCTCTGTGTCACCCCCGAGAGCCTCAGGGACAAAGGGAACCAATACAAACAGGCTAACTTTCCTTGAAGAGAGTAATCAAGACACAGGTCCAACAGCTTTGGTGATGGAAAAGTGGCTTTCTGGAAGAGGTAGAACAGTAGTGGCCAGGCTGGGTGGAAAGAGAGAAAAGCATCTGGAATCCAGTAATGAAAACTCTTCCCCTAGACATTTGCAAGAAGAGGGAACAAGGATCCCTGCTGTCCTACTTCTTTTTTTTTTTTTTAACATCTTTATTGGAATAAAATTTCTTTACAATGGTGTGATAGTTTCTGCTTTATAACAAAGTGAATCAGTTATACATATACATATCTCTTCCTTCTGGCATCTCCCTCCCTCCCACCCTCCCTATCCCACCCCTCTAGGTGGTCACAAAGCACTGAGCTGATCTCCCTGTGCTATGCAGCTGCTTCCCACTAGCTAAATATTTTACGTTTGGTATTGTATATATGTCCATGCCACTCTCTCACTTTGTCCCAGCTTACCCTTCCCCCTCCCCATGTCCTCAAGTCCATTCTCTAGAAGGTCTGCATCTTTATTTCCATCTTGTGCCTAGGTTCTTCATGACCATTTTTTTAAAATTCCACATATATGTGTTAGCATATGGTATTTGTTTTTCTCTTTCTGACTTATTTCATTTTGTATGACAGTCTCTAGGTCCATCCACCTCACTACAAATAACTCAGTTTTGTTCCTTTTTATGGCTGAGTAATATTCCAATGTATATATGTGCCACATCTTCTTTATCCATTCATCTGTTGATGGACATTTAGGTTGCTTCCATGTCATGGCTATTGTAAATAGAACTGCAATGAATATTTTGTACATGATTCTTTTTGAATTATGGTTTTCTCAGGGTATATGCCCAGTAGTGGGATTGCTGGGTCGTATGGTAGTTCTATTTTTATTTTTTTAAGGAGCCTCCATACTGTTCTCCATAGTGGCTGTATCAATTTACATTCCCACCAACAGGGCAAGAGGGTTCCCTTTTCCCATACCCTCTCCAGGATTTATTGTTTGTACATTTTTTGATGATGGCCATTCTGACTGGTGTGAGATGATATCTCATAGTAGTTTTGATTTGCATTTCTCTAATGATTAATGATGTTGAGCATTCTTTCATGTGTCTGTTGGCAATCTGTATATCTTCTTTGGATAAATGTCTATTTAAGTCTTCTGCTCATTTTTGCATTGCGTTGTTTGCTTTTTAAATGTTGAGCTGTGTGAGCTGCTTGTAAATTTTGGAGATTAATCCGTTTTCAGTTGCTCCATTTGCAAATATTTTCTCCCATTCTGAGGGTTGTCTTTTTGTCTTGTTTATTGTTTCCTTTGCTGTGCAAAAGCTTTTAAGCTTCATTAGGTCCCATTTGTTTATTTTTGTTTTTATTTCCATTTCTCTAGGAGGTGGGTCAAAAAGGATCTTGCTGTGATTTATGTCATAAAGAGTTCTGCCTATGTTTTCCTCTAAGAGTTTGATGGTGTCTAGCCTTACATTTAGGTCTTTAATCCATTTTGAGTTTATTTTTGTGTATGGTGTTAGAGAGTGTTCTAATTTCATTGTTTTACATGTAGCTGCCCAGTTTTACCAGCACCACTTATTGAAGAGGCTGTCTTAAGGCTCATCAGTAAGTGTATCAGTAGTTATGTCAGTTTGCTTTTCCTTAATTTCTCAACCTTATACAACCCTTACTTTTTTAATGTCACTTTATACACAGTGGACATTATGTGGAGTTTTTAAATACCTACGTTTTTGCTATCCAATCTTAAAATTATTTTCTTTTACCTGGAACATTTACTCTATAATATAATAAATTAGTAATAAATTTGAAAAAGAAAGTTATTTTTGGTAATAACCTAATATCATGATGTTTTGATAGAAACAGATTAAATAAGTGCATTATCTATGCCAATCTCAGCACAGTGATGATACCCAACTCTGCTTAATTAAGGTGTAAGTATCTCAACACAGTGGAGCAGACAGGCAACCAGCAAAGAACATTTAATATATGCCCATGCTTATCAATCCTGTTAACATAAGTGTTTAAAATTTTCAAATCTAAATATAGAGGGGCATTTATAAAGTTGCAGAATACAATATAAGAATTATAATTATATACAATCCTGTTTGCGGACAACTTGCTTTAGCTGGCATATGTAGTGGGATTTTCAGTGGAGTATTAATAATGGTAACAATGAAAATAAACTGTTTGTTTTAATAGTCTTTACAGTATAAGAGTGATGGAAAACAGCAGGTAAACATTTGTTCATCTTCATTGCCGTAAACACACACACACACACACACACACACACACACACACACACATCTTCAGCAAGACTGAAGTGCTTGTGGTAGGCTAAATAATGGTCCCCAAACGTTATCCACTTCCTAATCTCTGGAACCTGTGAATATTACTTTATATAGCAAAAAGGACATATAGATGTGATTAAGGATCATGAGTTGAGGGGATTATCGTGGACTATCTGGGTGGGCCCGAGATAATCCCAAGAGTCTATGAGAAGGATTCAGAAGGAGGTTTGAGTACAAGAGAGGAGAAAGCAATGTGACCACAGAAACAGAGATTGGGATAATGCAGCCAGCAAAAGGGGCAAGGAACAGACTCACCCTAAAGCTGCCAGACAGCTGACCCAGATGACACCTTACTTTACCCTCATTAACACTCATTTATTTACTTCTTCCCTTTAGAACTGTAAGAGAATAAACTTGTATTGTTTTAAGTCACTAAGTTTATGGTAATTTTTTATAGCTTCAACAGGAAACTGATAGGGACTCAAGGTCACAGTGCCTATATTGCTACTTGCCCTTCAATCTTTTAACTTCAAATTCTAACTTCTGCAGTATCCATCACACCAGGCACTTGACACAAAGCAAGTTGATATAAGAACCCTAATAGATAAATCTGCACAACTTTAAAATTCACTTCTAATCTATTGGTAAGTATTGTTTAAGGAATAGCTATTTGGTCTTCAAAAATTTTAGAATTAAAGGGTTGAAAACATGTTCATCCCTTGAAACATTTTACTGTTTGAAATTAGGAAGCAGAGCAACTTGAATTTGTTTTGCTCATACATGCTGAAGTGTATACACTTTTAAAGACAGCTTAGAATTAAGAGTTAACTTCTAATAAGTAGTGGTAAGAGCTATCCAACCAGTTTTCTATGGTACCACATATCAAAGTCTCTACAATATGACAGTCTTATTTAGCACTCAGCATTTTAGGGTGAGGGAGAGAGGCATGGCAAAAAGCAGTTGCAAATTATTTTTTAACAGCAGAAAAGCTTTAAAGACCTATACAGTTTGTCATCATCTCATATTCTATTCCAGAATACTTGGAACAAAGTCTTATTTCAATCAGCTCAATCTATACAAGCTATAAAATGCAAAAACAGTCCAAACCCTATAGTGTACAGAATATGCACTATTTAACACTCATTAAATGAAATACAGTCAATGAAGATTATCAAATAAGAAGCACACACAGCATTCTAAATTTTTAAATCACCTTAGGGTCACTAACCGGAGATTGTACAAATAGCATGTGCAAGACAAAAAAAAAGAAAAAACAAAGAAAAAAACAAAGAAACAAACTCCTCAGTGCATCACACCAATCAGGATAAAATGTATGGCATTTTTATGATACTAATATTACATTACAACTGTCAATTTTAACTGGGAATGACAAAGAAGTGAAATTCGTATAAGAGCAAGAACCAGCCAATTAAAATGCTAAAATAAAACAGATCACCTGCTTTCTTTGGAAAAAACACTGACAATGTAATGTGTGCAGGTAGTTCACTAAATTTTTTCTCATTTATTTGCCCCCTAATAGAAGTGCCTTAACTTTTTTCCTGTAAATATTCTACCTGTTTTAACAGTCTGATCTTAAGGCTTGTGTAAACGTTAATTTGTTATTGAAACATACTATTTTTTGTTTGATAAGATTGTCTTTGTGAATAAAAAACATATCTGGTTATAAACCATAGAATAAAGCCCCCAAAAGAAAAATGTGACATTTTCTAAGCTAGTGAGAAATAAATTAAACCATGATGTATCAGTTTAAAATTATATCAATATTAAATGATATTTCTATGTTCGATTTTTTCCCATAAAATTAAACAGTGCAGAATAGGGCTTGGGCTACAATTAATCACTTTTGATTTTCTTAAAAACAAAATTTTATTTGCTATAAACAGTTAAAAGGCAATTATCTTCCTTCACAACACACGTAGACATTAAATGTAAGGTTTTAAAAATATCCACAACCTAAAAGAAAAGTACTTTTAAATGGCTAAAAGGAATCAAAATACCAAAGTTTAGTGTACAGAAGAGTAGATATAAACAACACCAACATCATTGGTGTTGAATTTTGAATAGATCACAATAAGTTCCAAAGTTTTTCTACCTGTACAAATAAAAAAAGGTGTCCTTTCCAAAGTTTGAGGCTATGCAGTGCACATCACCCCCCCAACAAGTGTATGAATAAGGTTTTAAAAATGTTGCCAGTATTAAGTTCTTCTGTACCTAAAATTAGAGAACAGCAATAGTATAGTGATTAGGGTGCATGAATTCTCAAAACGTAGTTATGATCCAACATTAGTTATGGTGGTTATTTTAACTGAAAAAGACTTTTCAGAAGAAATACCAGCCCTATGCTAACCACCAGAAGAATGTGAGCTTCTACTGACCAAGCCACTCTTATATTTAGATCCTTGGCTGGCTTAGGCCTTGAGCTTCTTTCAAAAGGAAATGAGTCTGAAAGTTGATGACAGACTTCAGAGTTACATGAATTGAAACACAGGCAGATTCCATCTGGGTAAGAGCCCTGACTCAGTTCTCACTAGGAAACAAAGGTGGGCCTTCTCCAACTTCAAAATTAAAATATACGATTTTATGTATTTTATGTGTGAAAGCAGAATATTCATTGCTGACACAAAATTTGTATGCCCCAGTTATGAAGCCTGTTTCTTCATCTTTTTGTATAACATATTGCCATCAGGGCCGTCAGATCGACAATCTACATCATAGTGACTGCCAGTAGTCGCCTGGAACTCGAGGGTGTACTTGGTGACAGGCGTAATGTCCTAGTAGAAGCACTGCTAGGCATAGTTGGGCAGTTTGAATCTGATCTCAGTGCCACCAGGTGGGCACCATTAGCAGCAGTGGCCCAGTGACCTGCAGCATCCGCCCAGCTCTGCGCTGACACCATCCGATGCATCTGGAGATGCTGTGGTGGTTGCCTCTACAGAGCTGTGGAGAGACTAGGGTCAGGTCTGCACCGACTCAGGGCATGCACTGCAGAGTCTCTCTGAGCCTAGGAGAGATTAAGGATGAGCAGTGATCCTCTGGGTGTGGGTGAGGGTTGCTGAACAACCAGGGCCTAGTGCTGGGAACGATCCGGGAAACAAGACTCCTGAGTTTTTAAAATGGATAATGTCCCCAAATTTATGCTGACAATATGTACTCCATTTAAGAACTTAAAGGAAAACCATTTGTCAGTGAAGTCTGCTGAAACACAGAATACTGCAAGGGATTATATATAAATTGTTAAAAAATAAACATGGAACATTTTAAAAAATAGGTCACAAATTCAAATCCAATCACTTATAATATACTGGAAATGAAATAGCACAGCTTTGAATCCAAAGTGGTTGGGTTTGAATCCAAGCTACATATAACTTTACCCTTATACCCACAGTGTCTTTGTAAAATGAAAACAATAACATCTACCTTGTAGAGCTGTTTTGAAGATTAAATATGAAGTGCTTATAATATTACCTGGTACTCAATATATGGCAATTATTAATATTACTAGAAGATGAAAAGATTAAGTTGTTACTGCAACCAGGTAAAGTACAGAAAATTCCATATACAAACAGACACATCCACAATTGTCAAATGAACTTTCTGGTCTTGGCTAGAGCATATTTGCAAGGAAACTTATCAGAGGGCAACATTGCAATGTGAAGCTTAAGTCCAGAAAACTCTCAACAACTTTAAACTACTTCAATTATTTGCTGTCCTCTCTACCCAGCACCAAGAAGCCAGACAAATCAACTCCAACAATGTTCTTTCTGGTGCTTTCTGCAGGAGTGTACATAGAGAGAAGCAAGAGAAGTCAATGTGTGTTCTGACTATTGAGTGATAGATTGGAATTCACCAACTTGCTCAATATCCTTTGACCTGTATTCTCCCTTTCAGGAATGTTCTTAGATAAATAGTTTGTCATCAAACTTTGTCCTACACCCTAAATTGCCTTCAACCCACTCCAAACTTCTCCTTCCCAAGTCTATTCAGCTTAAAGGTTTACTAACAATTTCGGTGGTTGCTGATTAGGAACGTAAAGTGTGACCTCCCTGAAGTATTTGCATTTCTACAGTGGACAATATAAGACCCTCTTACACACACACACACACACACACACACAAACATACACACCTACAAAATTTCAACATTTAACAGAATGATATTATACTAATGAAATGGCATATAATATGTATGGGTATATGAAATTTTATAGATATGTCTACTTGCATTTCTGCTTTATAAATATACCTGATATTTGCATTATTGCTTAGAAATGTACCTGAATTTTGATAGAAAAAAAAATTTCTAACTTGAGTGCTGTCTCAAAGAATCTCCCCTGAATAACTCAGAAGTCATTTAATCTATAGTAATGTCAATGTTTTGCTGTCAAATGTATCCCTTCCCCCTCTCCTTATCCTTAAGGAGCAGCTGGGGCTCAAATTGCACACTTGCTGGCTGACTGGAATTTTGCTGTTAAAAAATTTCATGCCCCCATGCATGGATTACACATGGGCCGGAGAAGAACATAGCCATGAGAATGCCATTCCCAAAACAGGCAGCACCTTGGGTCTGTTGTAGCATTTGTCCATTTTCATTTGTTCTTCATAATGCTATGTTTTTTGTCATTCACATACAACTTAAGTAACTGTCCAGAGTGATTTGGCATTGATAATACAAACCATTTCTCGACCTGCTTTAATATAGTTGTTTTTTTATCCCTTTATAGAATTAGATTCATTGTTAATTTTTGCTGAAAAATAAAATGGTAGTGTTAATTTTTAGAAACATACTAATTAGTTCTGCCTTGAGTTACCTCAAGGTGTATTTATGTGTGTGTGTGCATATACACATGTTGTGTACATACTTCTAGATAGGTTGAAAACTTAGGCTTCCATATAATTATGAATTGTTAAATTGACTGTATTAGTTTACTAGGGTTTCTGTAACAAAGTACCATAAATTGGGTGGCTTAAACAACAATTTATTTTATCAACAGTTCTGGAGATTAGAAGTCTGAACACAAGGTGTCAGCAGGGTTTGTTCCTTCTGAAGGATGTGAGGGAAGAATCTGTTCCATGCCTCTCTCCTTGGCTTATAGATGGATGTTTATATGTCCACATAATGTTCTCCCTGTGTATTTAATCCTGTCTCCAAATTTCACCTTTTTATAAGGACACAAGTCATATTAGATTGGGGTCAACTGCAATGGCCTCATTTTAACATGGTAAAGACCTATCTCTGAATAAAGTTATATTATGAGGAACTGCAGGTTAGGACTTGAACATATAAATTTTAGCGGAATACAGTTTGGCCCATAACATTGAGTGAGATCTTCTTTTCAAAGATTATTTCAATGTCTTTAAGCAAAATTGAAAAAACATTTAGCCAGATTATTTAAGTATGAGTTCCATTTTTACTTTTAGGAGGTAGAGATTATGAGCTCAGTCGCCTGATCAGTGTTTTGAATACAATAAATATTCAATAAATATTTGGAGAAGGAATGAAAGCACCATAGTCCAGGAGAGGTAAATGGTGACATCGTAAGCTTCCTTGATTTGCTTTATTTTTTTTTGAACCTGAGGGTATGGGTTGTTGATAGTCTGCTATGGGGGTTTAAGATAAGAATCATATTCAATTACCAAAACTCCTATTTGGAATCATTTTTCCACAGAGTTTCCTAGTGTAAGGCTTAGAACAAGAAGCTCAACAGTTTCCCTGGACTTATGGGTAAATTGGGTTTTGAAATGCTTTATTTTAGCGTCTTTCTTTGTTTTGTCTTTGACTGAAAGTCAATGTAGGAGGGTCTTGAGACTTATGGAGAAAAGGTTGGCAACTTGGCTGAAAAACTGAGGCAGCCAATTTTTGATTCCTGATTTTGCAAATAGTAGATGGAGGCACTGCTCTAATATTTATGAGTCAGGAACAATTTGAAGATAGAAGCTCACATTCAACCCATTAAATTTTAATTTTGACTGAGAGCAAAGCCAAGTGGTCATTCACTCCTCCCTATGAAATACTTTAAAGTTACTCAATCAATCCAAAGGAAATGGGAGTACAGTGATCCCTTCTACTATAGCCTCTCCTTGCCTGCTTGCTAAAATATGGAATATCCTTTGGAAAGTATGAGGGTTGTGTGTTTGCCTGCAGATCTAGTCTATGTCTTCTAAAGAGAAAACGCTCTTCTCTAAGATCTGCTTTCATCTGAAGTGGAACTATTATATCACTAACATTAATATATATATACATATTTATTTTATATTTTTATTAATTAATTAATTTAATTTATTTATTTTTGGCCATGTTGGGTCTTTGCTGCTGTGTGCGAGCTTTCTCTAGTTGCAGCGAGTGAGGACTACTCTTCGTTGTGGTGTATGGGCTTCTCATTGCGGTGGCTTCTCTTGTTGCAGAGCACAGGCTCTAGGCGCACGGGCTTCAGTAGTTGTGGCATTGGGCTCAGCAGTTGTGGTTTGCAGGCTCTAGAGTGAAGGCTCAGTAGTTGTGGCGCATGGCCTTAGTTGTTCCGTGGCATGTGGGATCTTCCCGGACCAGAGATCGAACCTGTGTCTCCTGCATTTGTAGGCAGATTCTTAACCACTGCACAACCAGGGAAGCCCTATATTTTTATTTTAATATTCAGACATTCATGTGTTTTCCAAAACCCTCCAAATCTTCCTCTGCATTCTCATGTTTCTGTCATTCAAGATGATTATTGTCAGGCAGTTTTTTAGACTAAGCAAATTAAAGAAAGTAGTATTGGTGGTGGTGGTACATGCATGTTAGAAGAACATGCTTATTTGACATTAAACTTTTAAATAACTTCTCGATTTGAAATAAGACTTTAAAACAAAGAACCAAAAATGTTAAGTCTAACTCAATATGACCCTTTCATTAGAATCCCTTAAAACTCTTAAGAAAGTTTGTGGGTACAGGCCAAATTAAAATTTTCCTTATGCTGTATTTGCTGCTTAAAGTTAGAATAACAAGTCTGATGAAATGGCCTACCTAGCATATTTATATATAATACTTGGATGTCACATGCTGCTCCCACCTCACTAACCTAGTACAAAATGGGATTGCACCTGGCTCTATTTAGAGGTGGAAAGGCAGCCTTGTATGAAAGTTTTAGAAACTTGTCTGACAGCCTGAATTTTTATGCACCCACATTCTTCTGTGGAAACACAGAGACAGGGAAATAGGCAAAATCCCATTTATTTTTTCCAGTAAAACTCTGCTTTATGAGTATGTGTTAGCAATAACAATAGCTAACATGTATATGGCACTCACTATGTGTCAGCAGAGCCACCATACTGTCCAAATCAAGGAATTACCATTCACACTGCATTCTATGTAAATGACATCCACTGGAGTTATACAATGCGGAGGTACTGAATTTTAGGCTCTGTTCTAAGCACTTTACATATATTACCATAATATAATACTCATAACAGCTCTAGGAGCTAAGTACTATTATGTCGACTCAACAAATGCAGAAACTGAGGTACAGAGTACGTAAATACTTTGTTCATGGTCACATAGTAAGTGACAGAAAGTAGATTCAAACTCAGACAATCTAATTGTAGAATCCATGGTTTTAACCACTACACATACTGCCTCTATGAAGCTTAGAAAGAGTATATGGCTTTGGAAATGAAGAGATAGCAGTGACTGAATAAAGAATGTCTGAATGCAGTTAGCATGCAAACTGCATACTTGAAAAGTTCTTCACATTTGCTAAACATGAGCTACAAATTTGATTCTGAACTTTTAAACTTTCAGTGCAAAGAAGGAAACCTTATCAGTTGCATGATTCACATTATCTAAATGGAAAATATAGAAGCAGAGTTATTGCTACTGAGATCAGAAAACTATTGCTACGAAGATCAGAAAACTAGTCTTTTTATGAGCAGTCTTGAAGAGTATGTTGTGAGCGATATCATCAACAGCACCTCCATAGTAAACACAGTAACATGTTTCTTAAGGCTTATTTCTATTAATATTGCTTACTGTAAATTGATGCCATAAAGCCAAAGTGATCTTCCCTCTAAATTATTATTGAGCTATACTTGGTCAAAATAAAGTAACCCTGTAGTCCATATTCACGTTTCTCTGGTGGTCTTGCTTAAGCCAACAATGGACTACAAAACATCCAAGGAAAACAAAGGGACTTCTAGGGACTTCTCTGTAAGTATAAGCTCTTTCCATTCAGAATTTGAAAATGTTGAGCAACACTAAGTTCCAGGTTATACTTTGTGATGAGAAACTGATATGCAGGTAAAACATGTATATTAAATGCAGGTCCACCTGCTTTAAAAGTTGATGACCACTTTGTCATGGACCAGTGCTGCTACCAAGAATTCTGAGTGTGTAATTCAAGGAGAATCAGTGCAGTGTCAGTTAAGGTTAAGCATCTGAACTTTTGAGCAACTCATACCTGATCCCAAGCCACTTAGTTACTATGTGACCTGGGATAAGCTACCAATCTCTTAAAATTTCCTTCTTCACTGGTAAAATAAAGATAAAAATACCTATCAATACCTACCATTAAGTACTTAAAATTGTAGGGATATAAATATTTTTGTGTCAGAAATATATGATTATTGATTATTTTTTCAATATTCTGCACAAACTTTATATATAACAGGTAGAATCAGGCTTAGGAAAAATAGAAAAAAAGAACATTACCTTCAGTTCCCCACCTCCTTCTTTCTAGTCCTATTTATAGTAATCCTCCTTGCTTCTACGAGGAAAAAGCAGAACAAAACTCATTAATACTGAGGCATTAGTGAGTAAGTGTGGCAGTATAGAAGATAGATATTTCTTTAGTCCAACAGACACACCCTCAAGCTCTGACACTTACTTTTGTTTCGTAAGCCCCAAATTTCTCATTTAGTAAACAAAGGCAATAAATCCTACCCCACAGGTTTGTTGAAAGGATGGGAGGTAACCAATGTGAAAGTATTAATACAGTGGGGCCACATATAAGGTGTTCAATAAATGGTAGTTATTACTGGTATTGTTATTACGTTGTTATAATATTTAGCCTTGGAGACATGAACTTTAGACACAGCTGTTATCCTAACTCATGGTGTGTCCTTGGGTGATATATAAATGTACTTGATAAATTAAAAATAATTATTTAAATAGTAGTAGTAGTAGGTAAGATGTAGTATGTAATAGTAGTAGTATTTGTATACATTCATTTTTTAATATTCTTTTCCATTATGGTTTATCACAGGTTATTCAATACAGCTCCCTGTGCTATACATTAGGACCTTGTTGTTTATCAATTCTAAATGTAAAAATTTGCATCAACCAATACCAAATTCCCAAACCATCTCTCCCCCTCCTCCTCTCCCCCTTGGCAACCACAAGTTTGTTCTCTATGTCTATGAGTCTGTTTCTGTTTTGTAGATAGGTTCATTTGTGTCATATTTTAGATACCATATATAAGTGGTATCATATGATATTTGTCCTCTTTCTGACTTTTGCATCCATGTTGCTGTAAATGGCATTATTTCATTCTTTATTATGGCTGAGTAGTATTCCATCATATATATGTACCACATCTTCTTTATCCATTCATCTGTCAATGGACATTTAGGTTATTTCAATGTTTTGGCTATTGTGAACAGTACTGCTATAAAAATAGGATTGCATATATCTTTTTGAATTATAGTTTTTTTCTATATATATTCCCAGGAATGGGATTGCTGGAACATATAGTAATTCCATTTTTAGTTTTCTGAGGAAACTCTATACTGTTTTCCATAGTGGCTGTACCAACTTACATTCCCACCAACAGTGTAGGAGAGTTCCCTCTCCTCCATATCCTCTTCAGCATTTTCTATTTGTAGACTTCTTAATAATGGCCATTCTGACCCGTGTGAGGTGGTACCTCATTGTAGATTTGATTTACATTTCTCTAATAATTAGTGATGTTGAGCATCTTTTCACGTGCCTACCGGCCATCTGTATGTTTCCTTTGGAGACATGTATTAAGATATTCTGCCTATTTTTCGATTGGGTTATTTGTTTTTTTGTTGTTGAGTTGTATGAGTTATTTGTATATTTTGGAGATTAAGCCCTTGTGTGTCACCATATTTGCAAATATTTTATCCCATTCGATAGGTTGTCTTTTAATTTTTTAAAATTGTTTCCTTTGCTGTGCAGAAGCTGGTAAATTTGAGCAGGTCCCCTTTGTTGACTTTTGTTTTCTTTTTATTCCCTTGGGAGACTGACCTAAGAAAACATTGGTACTATCTATGTCAGAGAATATTTTGCCTATGTTCTCTTCTAGGAGTTTTATGGTGTCTTGGCTTATGTTTAAGTCTTTAAGCAATTTGAGTTTACTTTTATGCATGGTGTGAGGCTCTGTTCTAACTTCATTGATTTACATACAGCTGTCAAACTTTCCCAGCACCACTTGCTGAAGAGATTATCTTTTTCCCATTTTATATTCTTGCTTCCTTTGTCAAAGATTAATTGACCATAGGTGTGTGGGTTTATTTTGGGGCTCTCTATTGTGTTCCATTGATCTATATGTCTGTTTTTGTACAAATATCACACTGTTGATTACTGTAGCTCTGCACTATTGTCTGAAGTCTGGGTGAGTTATGCCTACTGCTTTTTTTCTTTTTTTCCTCAGTATTGCTCTAGCAATTCTGGGTCTTTTATTGTTCCATATAAATTTTTGGATTATTTGTTCTACTTCTGTGAAAAATTTCATGGGTAATTTGATAGGAATCACATTAAATTTGTAGATTTCTTTGGGAATTTTAGCCATTTTAACAATATTAATTCTTCCAATACAAGAACATGGGATACCTTTCCATTTCCTTGAATTCTGTTATATTTCCTTTATTAATGTTTTATAGTTCTTAGTGTATAAGGCTTTCACCTCCTTGGTCAGTTTTATTCCTACGTATTTTAATTTTGGGGGTGCAATTTTAAAAGGTATTGCTAATTTACATTCCCACCAACAGTGCAAGAGGGGTCCCTTTTCTCCACACCCTCTCCAGCATTTATTGTTTGTAGATATTTTTTAAACTTCTTTACTGGAGTATAATTGCCTTACTTTTTTGTGTTAGTTTCTGCTGTATAACAAAGTGAATCAGCTATACGTATATATATATCCCCATATCCCCTCCCTCTTGCGTCTCCCTCCCACCCTCCCTATCCCACCCTTCTAGGTGGTCACAAAGCACTGAGCTGAGCTGATCTCCCTGTGCTATGCAGCTGCTTCCAACTAGCTATCTATATTATATTTGGTAGTGTATATACGTCCATGCCACTCTCTCACTTCGTCTCAGCTTACCCTTTGCCCTCCCCGTGTCCTCAAGTCCATTCTCTCTATCTGTGTCTTTATTCCTGTCCTGCCCCTAGATTCTTCAGAACCATTTTATATTTTTTAGATTCCATATATGTGTGTTAGCATACGGTATTTGTTTTTCTCTTTCTGAATTACTGTACTCTGTATGACAGACTCAAGGTCAACCCACCTCACTACAAATAACTCAATTTCATTTCTTTTTATGGCTGAGTAATATTCCATTGTATATATGTGCCACGTCTTTTTTTTTTAACATCTTTATTGGAGTATAATTGCTTTACAATGGTGTGTTAATTTCTGCTTTATAACAAAGTGAATCAGTTATACGTATACATATGTTCCCATATCTCTTCCCTCTTGCATCTCCCTCCCTCCCACTCTCCCTATCCCACGCCTCTGGGTGGTCACAAACCACCGAGCGGATCTCCCTGTGCTATGTGGCTGCTTCCAACTAGCTATCTATTTTATATTTGGTAGTGTATATATGTCCATGCCACATTTTTACTTTGTCACAGCTTCCCATTCCCCCTCCCCATATCCTCAAGTCCATTCTCTAGTAGGTCTGTGTCTTTATTCCCATCTTACCCCTACATTCTTCATAACCTTTTTTTCCCCTTAGATTCCATATATATGTGCTAGCATATGGTATTTGTTTTTCTCTTTCTGACTTACTTCACTCTGTATGACAAACTCTAGGTCCATCCACCTCACTAGAAATTTCTCAATTTTGTTTCTTTTTATGGCTGAGTAATATTCCATTGTATATATGTGTCACATCTTCTTTATCCATTCATCTGTAGATGGACACTTAGTCTGCTTCCATGTCCTGGCTATTGTAAATAGAGCTGCAATGAACATTTTGGTACATGACTCTTTTTGAATTACGGTTTTCTCAGGGTATATGCTCAGTAGTGGGATTTCTGGGTTGGAAGAAAGAATATACAGTGGAGAAAAGACAGCCTCTTCAATAAGTGGTGCTGGGAAAACTGGACAGGTACATGTAAAAGTATGAAATTAGAACACTCCCTAACACCATACACAAAAGTAAACTCAAAATGGATTAAAGACCTAAATGTAAGGCCAGAAACTATCAAATTCTTAGAGGAAAACATAAGCAGAACACTCTATGACATAAATCACAGCAAGATCCATTTTGACCCACCTCCTAGAGAAATGGAAATAAAAACAAAAATAAACAAATGGAACCTAATGAAACTTAAAAGCTTTTGCACAGCAAAGGAAACCATAAAGAAGACCAAAAGACAACCCTCAGAATGGGAGAAAATATTTGCAAATGAAGCAACTGACAAAGAATTTATCTCCAATATTTACAAGCAGCTCATGCAGCTCAATAACAAAAAAACAAAAAAAACAAATCCAAAAATAGGCATAAGACCTAAATAGACATTTCTCCAAAGAAGATACAGATTGCCAACAAACACATTAAAGAATGCTCAACATCAGTAATCAGTAGAGAAATGCAAATCCAAACTACAATGAGATATCGTCTCACACCAGTCAGAATGACCATCATCAAAAAATCTAGAAACAATAAATGCTGGAGAGGGTGTGGAGAAAAGGGAACCCTCTTGCACTGTTGGTGGGAATGTAAATTGATACAGCCGCTATGGAGAACAGTATGGAGGTTCCTTAAAAAAAGTTTGTAGATTTTTTTATAGAGGTTCCTTAGAAAAACAAAAATAGCACTACCATGTGACCCAGCAACACCACTACTGGGCATATACTGTGAGAAAACCATAATTCAAAAAGAGTCATGTACCACAATGTTTATTGCAGCACTATTTACAATAGCATGGACATGGAAGCAACCTAAGTGTCCATCAACAGATGAATGGATAAAGAAGATGTGGCACATATACACAATGGAATATTACTCGGCCATAAAAAGAAATGAAATTGAGTTATTTGTAGTGAGGTCGATGGACCTAGAGTCTGTCATACAGAGCGAAATGAGTCAGAAAGAAAAAACAAATACTGTATGCTAACACATATATATGGAAACTAAAAAAAAATAGTTCTGATGAACCTAGGGGCAGGACAGGAATAAAGACAGTGACATAGAGAATGGGATTGAGGACATGGGGAGGGGGAAGGGTAAGCTGGGACAAAGTGAGAGAGTAGCATTGACATATACACACTACCATGTGTAAAATAAATAGCTAGTGGGAAGCAGCTGCATAGCACATTGAGATCAGCTCAGTGCTTTGTTACCACATAGAGGGGTGCAATAGGGAGGGAGGTGAAAGAGGGAGGGGATATGGGGATATATGTATACATATAGCTGATTCACTTTGTTATACAGCAGAAGCTAACACAACACTCTAAAGGAATTATACTCCAATAAAGATGTTAAAAAATTATTTAAAAAAAGGTATTGTTTTTTTACATTCCCTTTCTGATATTCCATTGTTAGTGTAAAGGAATGCAACTGATTTCTGAATGTTAGTCTTGTATCTTGCTACTTTGCTGAATTCATTTATTTGATCTCATGGTTTTTGTGTGGAGTCCTGAGGGTTTTCTATATATAGTATGATGTCATCTGCATATAATGACAATTTTACCTCTTCCCTTCCAATGTGGATAGCTTTTATTTCTTTTTCTTGTCTGATTGCTGTGGCTAGGACTTCCAATCTATGTTGAAGTGAAGTGGTGAAAGTGGGCATTCTTGTGCTGTTCCAAATCCTAGTGAGAAGGCTTTCTGTTTTTCACCTTTGATTATTACATCGACTGTGGGTTTGTCATAAATGGCTTTTATTATTTTGAAATACATTCCCTCTAGTCCCACTTTGGTAAGTGTTTTTATCATGAATGGATGTTGAATTTTGTCAAATGCTTTTTCTGCATCTATTGAGAAGATCATGTGATTTTTGACTTTTGTTAATGTGGTTTATTATATTAATTGATTTGCATATGTTGAACCATCCTTGTGAACCTGGGATGAATCCCACTTGGTCGTGGTGTACGATCTGTTTTATGAATTGTTGGATTCCGTTTGCAGATATTTTATTGAGAATTTTTTGCATCTATATTCATCAAAGGTATTGGCCTGTACTTTTCTTGTTTGGTGGTGTCTTTGTCTGGTTTTGGTATCCAGGTGATGGTGGCTCCATAGAATGTCTTTGGTAGTGTTCCTTTCTCTTCAATCTTTGGGAAGAGTTTGAGAAGATTCAGTATACCTTCTTCTTTGTATGTTTGGTAGAATTTACCTTTGAAGCCATCTGGTCCTGGACTTTTGTTTGTAGGAAGTTTTTTGTTTTTTTGTTTTATTACAGATTCTATTTCACTTCTTGTGATCGCTCTGTTCAAATTATCAGTTTCTTCTTGATTCAGTTTTGGTGGTATGTATGTTTCTAGAAAGTTGTCCATTTCTTCTAGGTTGTCAAATTTGTTGGCATATAATTGTTTATAGTATTCTCTTATTTTCTTTTGTTGTTGTTGTTGTATTTCTGTGGTGTCAGTTGAGATTTCTCCTTTTTCATTTCTTATTTTATTTATTTAGGTTCTCTCTCTGTTCTTCTTGGTGAGCCTGGGCAGAGGTTTGTCAATTTTGCTTACCTTTTCAAAGAACCAGCCCTTGGTTTTGTTAATTTGGTTATTATATTTTCTAATCTTAGTTTTATTTATTTCCTCCCTGATCTTTAGTATCTCCTTCCTTCAGCTGACTTTAGGTTTTGTTTGTTCTTCTTTTTAAATTCTTTTAGGTGATAAGTTAGGTTGTTTACTTGAGATTTTTCTTGTTTTGTGATGAAGGTCTGTATTGCTATGAACTTCCCTCTAAGAATTACTTTGGCTGCATTCCATAGATTTTGTATTGTGTTTTCTTTGTCTCAATGTATTTTTTAATTTCCTTTTTAACTTCCTCATTGACCCATTGCTTTTTTAGTAGCAAGTTATTTAGTACCCAGGTATTTTTTTTTCATTTCCTTTCCTGTGTTGATTTCTAGTTTCATGCCATTGTGGTCAGAGAATATGCTTGAAATAACTTCTATACTCTTAAATTTGTTGAGGTTAGTTTCATGCCCTAGGATGTGGTCAATCCTAGAGAATGTTCTGTGTGCACTTGAAAAGAATGTACATCCTGCTTTTTTTTTGATTTAATGTCCTGAAAATATCAATTAAGTCTCACTGTTCTATTGCATCATTTAAGACCTCTGTTGCTTTATTGATTCTTGGTCTGAAAGATCTGTCCATTGATGTGATTGGGGTGTGAAAGTCTCCTACTATTATTGTATTCCATCAATTTCTCACTTTATGTCTGTTAGTATTTGTTTTATGTATTTGTGTGCTCCTATATTAGGTGCATATATATTGATGAGTGTAAAATCCTCTCCTTGTATTGATTCTTTTATCATTATATACTGTCCTCTTTTTAATTTTTTTTATTGTGGTAAAAGTCACATAATATAAAACATACTATTTTAATCATATTTAACTGTACAGTTCAGTGGCACTAAGTATATTCACATTATTGTGCAACTCTCAACATCATCCCCAAATTTTTCACCTTCCTAAACTGAAACTTTGTCCCCATTAAACACTAACTCCCAATTTCCCCTCCCCACACCCCTTGGCCCCTGGCATCTACCAATGTACTTTCTGACTATGAAGTTGACTATTCTAGGTACCCCATATAAGTGGAATCAAATGGTATTTGTCTGCGTCTACTGTATATTGGAATGCATTTTTAAGGTTAACTTATCTCCTACAAACAGACTGTACCTTCTTTTTTCCCCCCTGTGCTATACAGTAGGTTCTCATTATTATCTATTTTATACATAATAATGTACACATGTCTATCCCAATCCCCCAATTTATCCCACCCCCCTTTACCCCCTTGGGGTCCATACGTTTTTTCTCTATGTCTGTGTCTCTGCTTTGCAAATAGGTTCATCTGTACTATTTTTCTAGTTTCCACATGTATGAATTAATGTACAATATTTGTTTTTCTCTTTCTGACTTACTTCACTCTGTATGACAGTCTCTAGGTCCATTCATGTCTCTGCAAATAGCATAATTTCATTCTTTTTATGGCTGAGATTAGTGTCCTTCTTTATCTTTCTTTATAGCCTTTGTTCTAACGTCTGTTTTGTCTGAATGAGTATTGCAATTCCCGCTTTCTTGTCATTTCTGTTTGCATGAAATTTCTTTTCCCATCCCCTCATTTTCAATCTATATGTGTCCTTTGCCCTAATATGGGTCTCTTGTAGGAAGAATATTGTAGGCTTCTGTTTTTTTATCCAGTCTGCCACTCTATGTCTTTTGATTGGAGCATTCAGTCTGTTGACACTTAAGGTAATTATTGATACATATGTATTTATTGCTGTTTTGAACATTGTTTTCCAGTTGATTCCTTGTTTCTTCTTTGCTCCTTTCTTTTTCTGGTTTGATAATTTCTTTTTATTTTATGCTTGTTTTCTCTTCTTTTAGATTTTTGTGAATCTATTGTATGTTTTTGATTTGTGGTTGCCCTGTTTTTCAAGTATGTTAACCCCTTTCTATATCTGCTTGCTTTAGACTGATAGTCATATAGGCTCAAACACATTCTAAAAAAAAGAAAAAAAATCTGCATTTTCTTACTCTCCTTCCCCACATTTTATGATTGTGGTGTCACTTTTTATATATTCATGTTTATCCCTTGGCTGTTCCTTGTGTTTTTCATTGCTTTCACAAATAGGTTTTTTTTTCTTTTTGATCTGTATACTGGATAACTTAAGTGATTTATTTTCCAATTGTGATTTCCTCCTTCCTATTTCTTCTTGATTCTTTTCTATTTGGAGAGGAGCTTTACATATTTCTTTTAGGATAGGTTTAGTATTGCTATTTTTTTTGTTTTTAGTTTTGGCTTGTCTGAGAAGTTATTTCTCCTCCTATTCTTAGTGATAATCTTGTTGGGTAGAGTATCCTAGGTTGCAGATTTTTCTTTCAAGATTTTGAATATATTTTGCCACTCACTTCTGGCCTGCAGTTTTCTGTAGAGAAATCAGCTGATAGCCTTATGGGGGTTCCCTTGTAAAGAACTCGTTCTTTTTCTCTTGCTACTTTTTGAATCTTCTCTTTAACTTTTTCCATTTTTATTATAATATGTCTTGGTGTAGGTCCGTTTGGGTTCATCTTGTTTGGGACCCTCTATGCTTCCTGTATCAGGATATCTGTTTCTTTCTTTAGATTTAGGAAATTTTCAGCCATAATTCCTTCAAGTACATTTTCAATCCCCTTTTCTCTTTCTTCTCCTTCTGGAATCCATATTATGCATAGATTGGCCCACTTTATATTATCCTATCAGTCTCTTATATTGCTTTTATTTTTTTTTTCATTTGGCTTTCTGTCTGCTGTTTTGATTGGGTAATTTTCATTAGTCTATCTTCCATGTAACTTATTTTTTCTTCTGCATTATTCATTCTGCTATTCATTGCCTTAAGCTCAGCTTTCGTCTCAGAAAATGAATTTTTCTAATTTTGCTTGGCTCCTCCTTATAGTTTCTAGTTCCATTTTTCAGTAGTCTGTATTTCTTTTGATAGCCTCTCTTAATTCCTTCAGTATTTTCATTACCTCCTTTTTGAACTCAGTGTCTATTAGACTGAAGAGGTCTGTTTCATTATATTCTCCTTCAGGGGAATTTTCTTGGTCTTTTAAATGAGAGTGGTTCCTCTGCTTCTTCATTTTGCTTATGTTTTTCTTACTCTGTGAGTTTAGGAGAAACAACTATCTACTGTAGTCTTGGAGGGCTATTTATAAGAGGGAGCATCCCTGTGTAGCTTATGTGGGTTTAATATTTTTTTGATGTGAGGGCTGTTTTTGGTTTGGATGCTTGCTATCACTTTCCTCAGCGTGTGTTCACTCTTATCCCCTTGATAGGGGGTGTGCAGGTGCACAGGTACCTGCTCCCAGGAAGGTGGGTGCAGCAGTTGGCTCCAGTAGTGTGTCCTTATGCAGCTGCAGCAGTGAGGGTGGTGCATCCCTGGGGAAGTTGGCCCCAAATTGTAGGACACTAGGAAGTGACAGCAGGTTGCGCACCCCCCAGGGAGGTGGGGGCAGTGGTTGGCACCATGTTGTGGGGTGCTCACAGCAGAAGTGGTCTGTGTGCACTCCCACAGAAATTGGGCCTGGATCATGGGACACTTGTCATTGGTGGGCTGTGCCAGCTCCCTGGAAGTTTGGGGTAGTGACCTTCACCCACATTCACAGGGGCGGCGGCAGCAGCAGCCATCTGCCTCAGCCTCTGGAGTCTGAGATGGCAGCCCACAGCTTTCACCTGCCCCTGGAGCTCATGTAGGTGTTGCCCTGCCACCTGTGAGCATATAGAGAAAGAAGTTCCTATGTTAGGCCTGATCCTCTCCTTGCATGGCCCCTAAAATTGTACCTTACTTCTCTGGAAGGCCCAGGCTTCTTCCTGGACTCCCTTGGTTGTTGCACACTACACCCTAGCCCACTCAGGAGCTCAAGCCTCAGTACCCAGCCCCACCCGCTCCAGCGAGTGAGTGGACAAACATCTCAGGCTGAGGAGTGCCGTCAGCACTGGTCCTCAGTGCAGGTCTCTCCCTGCTTTGCCCTCTGCACACCTGTTGCTGCACTCTCCTCTAAGGCTCTGAAGCTCTCTCTATCCCCGTTAGTAAGGGGAATTCCTAGTGTCTGGAAACCTTTCTTCTTTCACAGCTCCCTCCCAGAAGTGCACATGCTGCCCTGATTCCTTTTTCTCTTTTTTTTTTTTTTTGCCTTAACCAGTTATGTGGAGATTTTCTTGCCCTGGAGTCTTCTGTCAGGGTTCAGTAGATGTTCTGTGAGAGTCGTTCCACATGTAGATGAATTTTTGATGTATCTGTGGGGAGAAGGTAAACTCCACATCCTACTCCTCTGCCATCTTGATCTGGTCTTGTAGTAGTAGTATTTGGTAAAAAGTGAGTGTATGGGAAAACCAGCAACTACTGCATGCCGATCACTTAAATGTAAATTATCTTATTTAATACTTACAATAAGTGAAGTTGAGGTGATTTACTGTATATCTGTTGGGGAACCCCACACAGTTTCTCTATTGCACAGCCTCAGGATTCAAACTTAGATCAAAAGGCACTGTTCCCCTTCCTATCCTTCTTCCTTTTTTGTATGAGGCTTTAGGATGCTACATGGGGCCTACTTTCTGTTCCTTTAGGGGCTAATACTTACCACTCTACCCAGTGGTGTCCTTCTCTTATTTTCTCAAGCTTAGCTCTGAAGTAGAATTCATGTCTGAGTCAGTGGAGTTTGAAGAGTTAGAGGTTGTGGTACTATCTTGGAGAAACTGAGTTTCACCGCAGAGCACAGTTCACACCAGTTCAGGGAACCACGTTCTTGAAGGAGGGAATTCACTCATCTATATGATGAGAAGATATAAGGTTCCTCCCCTCCTCTATTCTTTGCCTGTGCTATAAACTTAGAAATGTTGAGGGTGGGAAAAGGGGAGCAGGGAGGATTCTCATATTTTTATGGTGCATTTTGCTCCTCTGGCCCTTTTATGCTGCTCTCATGGAACAGTACATAGACATTTTACTTTAAGGAATTTACTACAGCTGGCACTGGGGAAAATGATGAAATAACAAAAAAGAAATAACTATGAGGAAGACTATTTAGTTTTTTAAATTATTTTTGTGTAACAAGTCACCATAAATTTAGTATCTTAAAATAAAATCCATTTATCACTTCATAACTCTTTAAGGTAGAAGACTGGATGGACCTGACTGAGTTTTGTTCACAGGATGAGATCAAGGTGTTTTTCAGACTGAGTTTTTATATGGGAGACTTAGGGGAAATCCACTTCCAAGCTCATTCTCATTGTTGACAGAGTTCATTTCCTTGCAGTTGTGGAACTGAGGTTCCTATTCCTTTGCTGGCTATTAGCCAGACACTGCTTTTAGTTCCTAGAGGCCACCCACATTCATTGACACATACCCCCTTCAATGTTCAAGCCAGCAAACATGCATCAAATCCTTCTCATCCTTCAAAGTTTTCAATTGCTCTATCTACGACATATAGACTCAGAATTAAAATGATGATATGAATAGATCAGGTCCATCCAGATAATCTCCCTACCTTAAAATCAATTGTGCCTTCTGCCCATTTTTGGATTGGGTTGTTTGTTTCTTTGATATTGAGCTGCATGAGTTGCTTGTATGTTTTGGAGATTAATCCATTTTTTTTTCATATTACAAACTTTGAGTTTATTTGAAAAAAATCAAATGGAATCAGACAGTGCCAAACTGAAAATGGTTAGGAGTGTTCCACGAAGAGGAGCTAAAGGAAAGACTTTATAGAGAAGAGGCAGGCAGACTCAAAGAAGAAAACCCATTATTTACTTGGCTATAGTTTAAGCAGTTGCATTACTTGGCTGTTTGTGATGGTTTGTCCTTAGGTTGAGATTAATCCTTTGACAGTTGCTTCATTTGCAAATATTTTCTCCCATTCTGAGTATTGTATTTTCGTCTTGTTTATGGTTTCCTTTGCTATGCAAAAGCTTTTAAGTTTCACTAGGTCCCATTTGTTTATTTTTATTTCCATTTCTCTAGGAGGTGGGTCAAAAAGGATCTTGCTGTGATTTATGTCATAAAGAGTTCTGCCTACGTTTTCCTCTAAGACTGTAATGGTGCCTGGCCTTAATTTAGGTATTTAATCAATTTTGTGGTTATTTTTGTGTATGGTGTTAGGGAGTGTTCTAATTTCATTCTTTTACATGTAGCTGTCCAGTTTTCCCAGCACCACTTACTGAAGAGGCTGTCTTTTCTCCACTGTACATTCTTGCCTCCTTTATCAAAGATAAGTTGACCATATGTGTATGGGTTTATATCTGGGCTTTCTATCCTGTTGCATTGATCTATATTTCTGTTTTTGTGCCAGCACCATACTCTATTGCTTACTGTAGCTTTGTAGTATATTCTGAAGTCAGGGAGCCTGATTCCTCCAGCTCTGCATTTCTTTCTCAACATTGCTTTGGCTATTTGTGGTCTTTTGTGTTTCCATACAAACTTTAAAATTTGTTTGCCTAGTTCTGTGAAAATTGCCAGTGGTAGTGTGCTAGGAATTGCATTGTATCTGTAGATTGCTTTGGGTAGTAGAGTCATTTTCACAGTGTTGATTCTTCCAATCCAAGAAAATGGTATATCTCTCCATTTATTTGTATCATCTTTAATTTATTTCATCAGTGTCTTATAGTTTTCTGCGTACAGGTCTTTGTCACCTTAGGTAGGTTTACTCCGAGATATTTTATTCTTTTTGTTGCAATGGTAAATGAGAGTGTTTTCTTAATTTCACTTTCACATTTTTCATAATTAGTGTATAGGAATGCCAGAGATTTCTGTGCATTAATTTTGTATCCTGCTACTTTACCAAATTCATTGATTAGCTCTAGTAGTTTTCTGGTAACATCTTTAGGATTCTCTATGTATAGTATCATGTCATCTGCAAACAGTGACAGCTTTACTTCTTCTTTTCCAATTTGTATTCTTTTTATTTCTTTTTCTTCTCTGATTGCTGTGGCTAAAACTTCCAAAACTATGTTGAATAAGAGTGGTGAGAGTGGGAAAACTTGTCTTGCTCCTGATCTTAATGGAAATGCATTCAGTTTTTCACCATTGAGGACAATGTTGACTGCAGGTTTCTCATATATAGCCTTTATTATGTTGAGGAAAGATCCCTCTATGCCTACTTTCTGCAGGGCTTTTATCATAAACCGGTGTTGAATTTTGTCAAAAGATTTCTCTGCATCTATTGAGATGATCATATGGTTTTTCTCCTTCAATTTGTTAATATGGTGTATCACATTGATTGATTTGTGTATATTGAAGAATCCTT
Organism: Monodon monoceros; assembly: GCF_005190385.1. Classification (NCBI taxonomy): domain Eukaryota; kingdom Metazoa; phylum Chordata; class Mammalia; order Artiodactyla; family Monodontidae; genus Monodon; species Monodon monoceros. The sequence goes on along the minus strand of NW_021703779.1, from coordinate 69,961,943 downwards.
GCATTCCTGGGATAAACCCCACTTGATGATAATGTATGATCCTTTTAATGTGCTGTTGGATTCTGTTTGCTAGTATTTTGTTGAGGATTTTTGCATCTTTGTTCATCAGTGATATTGGCCTGTAGTTTTCCTTCTTTGTGACATCTTTGTCTGGTTTTGGTATCAGAGTAATGGTGGCCTTGTAGAATGAGTTTGGGAATGTTCCTCCCTCTGCTATGGAAGAATTTGAGAAGGATAGGTGTTAGTTCTTCTCTAAATGTTTGATAGAATTCGCCTGTAAAGCCATTTCTCCAAAGAAGATATACAGATGACCAACAAACACATGAAAGAATGCTCAACCTCATTAATCATTAGAGAAATGCAAATCAAAAGTACAATGAGATATCATCTCACACCAGTCAGAATGGCCATCAGCAAAAGTCTACAAAAAATAAATCCTGGAGAAGTTGTGGAGAAAAGGGAACCCTCTTGTGCTGTTGGTGGGAATGTAAATTGATACAGCCACTATGGAGAACAATATGGAGGTTCCTTCAATAACTAAAACTAGAACTACCATACGACCCAGCAATCCCTCTACTCAGCATATACCCTAAGAAAACCGTAATTCAAAAAGAGTCATGCACCAAAATGTTCATTGCAGCTCTACTTACAATAGCCAGGACATGGAAGCAACCTAAGTGTCCATCAACAGATGAATGGATAAAGAATATGTGGCACATATATACAATGGAATATTACTCAGCTATAAAAAGGAATGAAACTGAGTTATTTGTAGTGAGGTGTATGGACTTAGAGACTGTCATACAGAGTGAAGTAAGTCAGAAAGAGAAAAACAAATACCGTATGCTAACGCATATATATGGAATCTAAAAAAAAAAAAGAAAGAAAGAAAATGGTCAGAAAAACCTAGGGGCAAGATAGGAATAAAGTTGCAGACCTACTAGAGAATGGACTTGAGGACACGGGGAGGGTGAAGTGCAAGCTGTGACAAAGTGAGAGAGTGGCATGGACATAAATACACTACCAAACATAAAATAGCTAGTGGGAAGGAGCCGCATAGCACAGGGAGTTCAGCTCAGTGCTTTGTGACCACCTAGAGGGGTGGAATAGGGAGTGTGGGAGGGAGGGAGATGCAAGAGGGAAGAGATATGGGGACATATATATATGTATAACTGATTCACTTTGTTAGAAAGCAGAAACTGACACACTATTGTAAAGCAATTATACTCTAATAAAGGTGTTAAAACAAAAAAAAACCTGGTGCAACCAAATTAAAAACAAAAAGTTACAAAGAAGGCATTCACAGTTTGGGATGATGAAAAATTCTGGAGATGGATATTGATGATGGTTGCACAATAATGTGAGTGTACTTAATGTCCCTGAATTGTTCAATTAATATGCTTAAAATGATAAATTGTGTTATGTATATTTTACCACAATAAAAAAATAAAACAACTTTCAAAAAAAATCAGTTGTGCCATATAACACAACCTAATCATAGGAGCATGATCTATCATAATCCCAGTGATTATTCAGGGCCTTACATAAAGGAGCAAGGATCTTGGGGGCCATCTTAGAATTCTGCCTAGAATACAATGTTAACACATCCTTATAGGTGTGTCTCTTAGTTACTAGTACTACTACTACTACCATTCTTCCTTCTTATTCATCTCCTCATACTACAAACAATACCATGCTGTTGTGATAACAACAACAACAACTAACTTCTTTTGAGTGTTTACTATGGGTTCAGGCACAGTTGTAAGCACTTGGCATGTATTAACTTTTGCAATCCTCACATAGCCTTATGAACAGTGTCTGGGAGAGAAAAAGACCCCTGATGTGTAATGTTTCTGGTTTCTGTGATACAAACATTCCACTATGGTCAATTTCAAGCTAGCAGCATGATGTCGTTGAATTCAGATTTGGGAAGACATGTGCAGTAGCACACCATCGTATAGTATTTCCATCATATGGATAGAAGACCTTAAGAGCATAGATAATAGTAAAATAATTAAGAAGTGTAGAAAATAAAAATTAACTTGGACTATAAAAATCCTTCCTGCTATTCATAATGCTGGAATAAAAGACAGAGATAAATCCAGCTGCAATGTTAAGAGAACTCAATGCTTTTCACACCAACATCTGCAACTGTAAAATGACATATCATCCCCCTTCTTCCAGTGTCTACTGCTGTCTTACTCACTATAGAACACTGTTCCCTAAAAGACTTTAGAAACTTGGTTGTTTGTAATTATATCATTAATAATGAAGTATCCTACTCTTGTCTATGAAACCTAAGTCACTTTGACCCAGAGAAGCAGCCTTGATTTTCCAGCTCAGGTAAAGAGGTTCAGATGAAGTGTTTCTAGCATAACATCCCACATCTATCTTAACATTATATTTCTAAGGAAACAGGACCCTGAGTCCACTTTGCTGTGCACACATGATGTCAGTCCCTTTACATGCAACTCTGCTTTGCTTTGAGACTATCAAAACACTCTTTCATTTAAATTTCACTTAAGCTCCATAAATCTATCTCCAAAATTCTGTAACTCCATCTTCTCCTTTGTTTGAGAGATGCCCCATGATTCCTCTGGTGTGTGATCTCTTTCATTGTAATGGGCCAGGAAGTCAGATTTTGTCAGACTGCAGGTTTATTCATGGTGTCCTTAGGCTTATTGTACTAGGAAAAAGTGATGAGTTTTAAGTATTTATTCACTTTTTCTTTAATACAATTTATTTTATATTAAGTTTATATGATTCAGTTTTTAATAATGGTTATGTTTGACCTCCAGTTCACAAAATAACTGAAAATCAAATATTGATTCTTTGTGAGCAGGTATTATCCAGCTATATCACACTATGAGATAGATTTTATCATCTCCATTTTACCGGTGAAGGAACTGACACTCAGACAAGTTACGTAATATGACCTGTGACCTGGGTCACACAGCTAATAAATGGCAGAGCTGGAATTTCAATCCCAAATTTTAGCTCCAGACTCCATGCTTTTAATCACCTGCTTCCTCTCATATGTTAAGTTAAAGTTGCATGAGGATTTTGCCCTTTGTTTTCATCTGTGAGAATGGAACCTGTCAACTTTGTGGCATCCTTTCTCCAGGAAGACTTTACTGTAGACTGGGTAGTCTACAGATGAAATTCTTCCAGAATATCAGATATCATCTTTGCCCTAAGTGGGTGATTTGCTGCCATTAGGCTTCTGTCAAGTTCAAAGCAGTGCTCTCTAGGAATTTACTGCCACTTTAAGCATCGATTTATCTTTAAAAGGTAGCCTGTAATGCTAAGCCCAGAAAGAACCTTGATTTTAAAATGGTGCATTTTTTAAGGCCCACTAAGTGCCATGTGTTTTGTGTACATTATATCAGGAAAGTGAATATCATATCCCAATTTAAAGATTAGAAAATTCAACATCTTGCTCAATATCAACCATTTAGCAAAATGGGGAAATTAGGATTCAAACTTGGGTCTAATTAACTTCAAAGCTCATGTTCTTTCCACTAGTTCAGATTTGGGAATATCTGACTGATTTCCCTCTCAGCAAAGCATACTGTAAAGAAAAACATAAGGAAAAAAAATAATGTGAACCTTCTTGAAAGGTTTGGAGTTTTCTGCAAATGTAAACTGTGCCTACAGTGGGATTAGTCCCCTGGTTAAACTTTTTAGCAGTGGTCCACTATAGTCACACTCATCAGTCAACCGATTCCTTTTTTACCTACAGCCTGAGATTTAGCCTTGAGAAGGGAAAGGGTAAAATCAGACTCTGACTTTTGTTGCAATGTGAACTTGAACATGGATTAGTCATACTCATCTCTCCAATACATTTAGTCGCCTGAAGAGGAAGCAGTTATCTTTTAAGTTGAACACTTACCCTGTGTACAAAGTTCTGGCCCAAGCAGGGAAAAACAGAATTCTAGTTTTTGAATGCTGACTGCTTCACTGAGGTGCAATTTCATTATATGCTTTTGTTTGTACACTTTGGAACAGCTTTGGGCTGCTAGTTAAATTCAGCTTTCTCTAGCCAGATTTTAGAGCAGAACTCTCTTTAAAAGAAATGACTTCTTTTAAAATTTAGTATCAAAGTACCCAGACCTCAGCCACAATAATCTCAGCCTGATGGAATTCTGGGAACACGCTGTCATCACTGCCTTCCATTTCTCCTGAAAGGTTGATTGCTCAAAGAGTCCAGTAATAACACACTGCTGCCTGGAGACTTAAGTAATAACATATTTTAAATTTTGGTCTGAAAGCTTACTAATGTTAGTGATCTCACTCATTACTCAGCATTGTGATGTATTAGGGGATGAGGTTAGCATAATCCAAAAGGTGGTGAATTGTGGTTTGTCACCATTACATTTTAATAAGGAAGAAATATAAAAGTGAGCTTTTGCATTGCTTCATCTGCTCCATGAGTCTCCTCAAAATGATTCATTTAGTGTTTATCTCCTTTGAAAATCCAAAGATCTATTAATGAAATGAGTTCTACTTCCAGTTTTAGGTGTTGGTCTATTTAACATCCCTTTCTCTTTAAGTCAGTACCCAGTTACTGTGATCAATGTTTTCAACTAAGGAAGGATGCATAATTGAATGATTAGAGGTTTGATTGAGAAACCTAAGACTGAAGTCCCTGGCTGCAGCTCTGATTGATAGAAGCAAAGTTTGGGAAGCCTTGTTTCCCATTTTTCTAAAATAACAATAATTTCTATGCACCTACATTGTTAGAAATATTTTTAGGATGTTATTGAGCGGGTTTACAAGATGCACTGAGATCCTACATTGCTAAGAATGTTCTATATGTGAAATATTTTTAAATGGTCTGATGGAGAAAATCCAAGCCACAGATAGATTTTATTTGAAATCCAAGTATTTTATCTTGAGCAGTTTCATAACTCATGTGTAGTTGAAGCTTTGATTGAAGTGATGTGCCATGAGAACAAGACCATGAGGCCCCAAATTCTCCTAGCTTCATGCTATTCTGCAGTTCTGGAGCCAAATTTTTTAAGTCTGAGAGTCCTGGTAAGGCTTCTAAGCTTTTTGCTAAAACAAATGTGTTACTGATCTTTAGAAATGAAAAAACAAAAAACAAAAAACCTCAGCCCTATAAATAAGGCCCCTAAATCTACCTAAGTCATAAATTTGCAACCCAAATGCAAATACGAATAATGATAAATGTCTACAGAAGGGTGAGCTATGAGTCAACATTAAGAGGAGGGAAAACTGAATGTATTACTCCTAGATAGCACTTCTAGGAGCAAGAGGTCATCTACAACAAAGTTTCCCAACATTGGCACTACTAACATCTTAGATTGGATAATTATTTGCTGTAGAGGTTATCCTGTGCATTGCAGCATATAGCAGCATTCCTAGATCTCTACCAACTAGACACTAGCACCACCACCCCCATGATTTGTAACAAACAAAATGTCTCCAGATATTGCCAAATATCTCCTGTGTGTGTGCAGTCACTCCAGGTTGAGAACTACTGATTTATAACATATGAATAATATGTTCTTTCTTCCCTGCCCCACTGTCTTAAATTTCAGCTATTAGAGATTCCTTTCTTCAGAATAAAGCATTGTTTCATGGGTAGTCCTCTTTGAAAATACAGATAATACAGACACACTTAGCAAAATCAGCAAATTAAGCTCTAAGTGACCATTGGCACATAGCAATGATCTATTCATAAAAATTATAATAGCTAACACCCTTTCATATATATTATCTTATATACTTAAGAGTTTGAGCCGTAGGAGCAGACAAACCTGAATTCCAGTTTGAGATCTAAAACTACCTAACTGACTTGGGACAAAATTTACTTAAACTCTTCTTCAGATTCTTCATTTGTAAAATGAGACACTAACAGTATTAATCTTGTTTTCTTACAGGTATAAATATTACACAATGAACTTAAGGTGTTTTGCAAAATGTTTGGATGAATACATTTTAGTTCTGATGTTATTAGTTTCATTTTTTTGTTTAATAGGGACCTTGTGAGGAAAATACTAATATTATTTCAATTTGATATATATGACATATATGATGATATATCTGAAAACACTTTGCATGTAGTAGGTTTTTACTTAGAGAGGTAAAACTTATTCAAGGATACAATTAACTATGAACCTGGGCTCAAATGTAGTTCTTCTGATTTCAAATCATTTTCTCTTACTTAACAGAACTTACAAATTTTAGGGAATGTAAACTTTGACTCAGAGAGGTGAAGGAAGATGGAGGCATAATTTGTAGATCTGAGAAGGATCTAGATAAATCAGCCCTGTTAGGAGCCCTGGGTATTGGATTGCCAAGGAGAAGCACAGAGGAACCTAGTTAGGTATCCTAAGAAGATAAGGTGAATAATACATTGCAGTTAATCCAGGTTCATTCTCTGCCCTCTGATTGGCTAGCAAAACTATACTGGCTCCTGAAGGTCCAACTTTAACATTGTCCAGGTCTATCAAAGGAGTATAAATGGAAGCATTTTGAGGCACAAAGTCCACCTTCCTACTTTTCCCACCTCTACCTCAAAGATACAACAAATATCTCTTTGGTGTATGTGTATACACAACTTCCATATATTCAAGTCCATCCATCTCTTACAACTTGCAAACAGCTGCCTCTTGGCCATCTCCAGGTCTAAGGTTAAACACACTTGTGGATCAGTCTGTTCTTGAAAAGATGGACATAAGCAAGAGATGGCTTTGGTACTTGACAGCAGATTCTGGACAATTTGAGCAGGAAATTTTGCATAATTGAAGCCTGGTTCAGAAAAGAGACTTGTCTTCAATTGGAGTACATACCAGTGGACCTGTAGAGGGAAGTAGCTGGAGGAGAACTAAAAGCAGGAAATATTAAAGCACAAGGGGAATACTGAGCTTCTGTGTCTGGAGTTCTGTCTTTAATTTTTCCTCAGCAAATGTTGTATGTCTGTCAAGGTCTTACATTCTCTTGTGATATCTAGCTAAACTGAATAATAAACCTCTATTTTTTGGGGAAAGGGAAGTTGGACACAGAATTGCTAAAGGTTTACTGACTCTCAGATGTCAGGAACTGTATTAGAACAGCAACCTTCTGGGGCCCAAATGAGTGCTTCTGATAGTGGACATTTAAATTCCTTAATGTCTACTATCAGGAGAAACACATTACTGGAAAGAAGAGAACAGTTAGTAATTCGCAGATCTGGAGAGATTAGTTCAAGATGGCAGAGTAGAAGGACATGTGCTCATTTCCTCTTCCAAGAGCACTGGAATCACAACTAACTGCTGAACAATCATCGACAGGAAGACACTGGAGCTCAACAAAAAAGATACCTCACATCCAAAGACAAAGGGGAAACTGAAATGAGATGGTAGAGGGAGTGCAATCACGATAAAACCAAATCCCATAACTGCTGGGTGGGTGACTCAGCAACTGGTAACAATTATACCACAGAAGTCCATCCACTGGAGTGAAGGTTCTGAGTCCCACGTCAGGTTTCCCAACCTGAGAGTCTGGCAATGGGAGGAGGAATCCCTAGAGAATAAGACATTGAAAGCCACTGAGATTTGATTGCAGGACTTCAACAGGACTGGGGGAAACAGAGACTCCTCTCTTGGAGGAGACACACAAAGTCTTGTGCAGGACCCAAGGGGAAGAAGCAGTGATCATATAGGCGACTGAACCAGAAATACCTGATTGTGTTGGATGGTCTCCTGCAGAGGGGTAGTGGTTGTGGCTCACCATGGGGGCAAGGACACTGGCAGCAGAAGTTCTGGGAAGTACCCATTGGTGTGAGCCCTCATGGAATCTACCATTAATCCCATCAAAGAGCTTGTAGGCTCCAGTGCTGGTCACCTCAGGCCAAAGAACCAACATGGAGGGAACTCAGCCCCACCCATCAGCAGAGAAGTGGATTAAAGTTTTGGCTGAACTCTACCCTCCAGAAAAACATCCAGCTCTACCCACCACCAGGCCCTCCCATCAGAAAGCTTGCACAAGCCTTTAGATAGCTTCATCCACCAAAAGGGCAGACAGCAGAAGGAAGAAGAATTACAATTTGCAACCTTCAGAATGAAAAGCACAATCACAGAAAGACAGACAAAATGAAAAAGCAGAGGATTTTGTCCCAGATGAGGTCACAAGGTAAAACCCCAGAAAAACAACTAAATGAAATGGATATAGGCTTCCTCCTAGACCAATAATTCAGAATAATGATAGTGAAGATAATCCAGAACCTCAGAAAAAGAATGGAGGCAAGGTAGGAGATGATGTAAGAAATGTTTAACAAAGACCTAGAAGAATTAAAAAACAAACAAACAGAGATGAACAATACAATAACTGAATTGAAAAATACACTAGAAGGAATCAATAACAGAATAACTGAGGCAGAAGAACAGGTAAGAGACCTGGAAGACACCAGGAAGAATGGTGGAATTCACTGCCTCAGAATAGAATAAAGAAAAGAGAATGAAAAGAAATGAAGACTGCCTAAGAAACCACTGGGACAATTTTAAAGGCACCAACATTTGCATTATAAGGGTCCCAGAAGGACAAGAGACAGAGAAAGGACCCAAAAAAATATTTTAACAGATTATAGTCAAAATTTCCCTGACATGAGAAAAGAAATAGGCACCCAAGTCCAGGAAGTGCAGAGACTTCCAGTCAAGATAAACCCAAGGAGAAATACACCAAAACACATAGTAATCAAATTGACAAAAATTAAAGACAAAAAAATTATTACAAGCAACAGGGAAAATGACAAATAACATACAAGGGAACTCCTGTCAGGTTAACAGCTGATTTCTCAGCAGAAACTCTGCAAGCCAGAAGGGAATGGCACGATATATCTAAAGTGATGAAAGGGAAGAACCTACAACAAAGAATACTTTACTGACCAAGGATCTCATTCAGATTTGATCAGGAAATCAAAAGCTTTACAGACAAGCAAAAGTTAACAGAATTCAGCAAGACCAAACAAGCTCCACAACAAATGCTAAGGGAACTTTTCTAAGTGGGAAACATAAAAGAAAAGGACCTACAAAACAAACCCAAAACAATTAAGAAAATGGTAATAGGAACATACATATCACTAATTACCTTAAATGTAAATGGATTAAATGTTCCCACCAAAAGACACAGACTGGCTGAACGGATACAAAAACAAGACCCATATACATGCTGTCTACAAGAGACCCACATTTGACCTAGGGACACACACAGACTGAAAGTGAGGGGATGGAAAAACATATTCCATGCAAATGGAAATCAAAAGAAGCTGGAGTAGCAATTCTTATATCAGACAAAATAGACTTTAAAATAGACTATTACAAGAGATAAAGAAGGACACTACATAATGATAAAGGGATCAATCCAAGAAGAAGATAACAAAATTGTAAATATGTATGCACCCAACATAGGAGCACCTCAATACCTAAGGCAAATGCTAAGAGCTATAAAAGAGGAAGTCTACAATAACACAATAATACTAGAGGACTTTAACATCTCATTTACACCAATGGACAGATCATCCAGGCAGAAAATTAATACAAAAACACAAGATTTAAATAACACAATAGACCAGATAGATTTAATTGATATTTATAGAACATTCCATTCTAAAAGAGCAGATTACACTTTCTTCTCAAGTGCACACCGAACATGCTCCAGGATAGATCATATCTTGGGTCACAAATCAAGCCTCGGAAAATTTAAGGAAACTGAAAACATATCAAGTATCTTTTGCAACCACAACTCTATGAGATTAGAAATAAATTACAGGAAAAAAATAAAAACAAAAACACATGGAGGCTAAACAATATGCTCCTGAATAACCAAGAGATCACTGAGGAAATCGTAAAATACCTAGAGACAAATGACAACAAAATCATGATGATACAAAACATGGGATTCAGTAAAAGCAGTTCTAAGAGGGAAGTTTATAGCAATACAATCCTAACTCAAGAAACAAGAAAAATCTCAACTAAACTACCTAACCATGCACCTAAAGGAACTAGAGAAAGAAGAACAAACAAAACTCAAAGTTAGTAGAGGGAAAGAAACCATAAAATTCAGAGCAGAAATAAATGAAATAGAAACAAAGAAAATAGTAGCAAAGATAAATAAAACAAAAAGCTGGTTCTTTGAGAAGATAAACAAAATTGGTAAACCATTAGCCACTCATCAAAAAAAGAGGGAAAGAACTCAAATCAATAAAATTAGAAATGAAGAAGAAGTTACAGTGGACCGTGCAGAAATATAAAGCATCATAAGAGACAATTACAAGCAACTATATGCCAATAAAATGGAAAACCTGGAAGAAATGGACATATTCTTAGAAAGGTATAACCTTCCAAGACTGAACCAGCAAGAAATAGAATATATGAACAGACAAATCACAAGTAATAAGTTGAAACTGTGATTAAAACTCCTCCAAAAAACAAAAGTCCAGGACAAATGGTTTGACAGGTGAATGTTATGTAACATATAGAGAAGAGCTAACACCCACCCGTATCAAACTGTTCTAAAAAAGTACAGAGGAAGAAACACTCCCAAACTCATTCTACAAAGCCACCATCACCCTGACACCAAAACCAGACAAAGATACTGCAAAAAAAGAAAATCACAGATGAGTATCATTGATGAATATAGACAAAAAAATCCTCAACAAAATACTAGCAGACAGAATCTAACAGCATATTAAAAGGATCATACACCATGATTAAGTGGGATATTTCTGAAGGATGCAAGGATTCTTCAATATACGCAAATCAATAAATGTGATACACCATATTAACAAATTGAAGAATAAATACCATATGATCATCTCAATATATGCATAAAAAGCTTTTGATAAGGTTGAACACCCATTTATTATAAAAACTCTCAGAAAGTGGGCACAGAAGGAACCTACCTCAACGTAATAAAGCTCATATATGACAAACCCACCGCAAACATCATTCTCAATGGTGAAAAACTGAAAGCATTTCTTCTAAGATCAGGAAAAAGACAAGGATGTCCACTCTCCCCACTATTATTCAACATAGTATTGGAAGTCCTAACCACAGCAATCAGGGAAGAAAAAGAAATAAAAGGAATACAAATTGGAAAAAAAGAAGTAAAACTCTCACTGTTTGCAGATGACATGATACTATACATATAAAATCCTAAAGATGTCACCAGAAACCTACTGGAGCTATTCAATGAATTTGGTAAAGTTGCAGGATACAAAATTTATGCACAGAAATCTTTTGCATTCTTATATGCTAACAATGAAAAATCAGAAACCAAAATTAAAGAAAGAATCCCATAAAACAGTGCAACAAAATGAATAAAATACCTAGGAATAAACCTACCAAAGGAGGCAAAAGACCTGTACTCAGAAAACTATGACACTGATGAAAGAAATCAAAGATGACACAAAGAGATGGAGAGATACATCATGTGCTTGGATGGGAAGAATCAATATTGTGAAAATGACTATACTACCCAAAGAAATCTACATATTCAATGCAGTCCTTATCAAATTAGCAATGGCATTTTTCTTATAGAACTAGAACAAAAAAATCTTAAAATTTGTATTGAGACACAAAAGACCCCAAATAGCCAAAGTAATCTTGAGAAAAAAAAAAAAAGAGCTGGAAGAATCATACTCCCTGACTCCAGACTATACTACAAAGCTACAGTAATGAAGACAATATGATATTGGCCCCAAAACAGAAATATAGATCAATGGAACAGGAGAGAAAGCCCAGAGATAAACCCACGCACATATGGTCACCTAATCTATGACAAAGAGACAAGGATACTCAGTGAAGAAAAGACAGTCTCTTCAATAAGTGGTGCTGCAAAAATTGGACAGCTACATGTAAAAGAATAAAATTAGAACACTCCCTAACACCATACACAAAAATAAACTCAAAATGGATTAAAGATCTAAATGTAAGGCCAGACACTATAAACTTCTTAGAAGAAAACATAGGAAGAACACACTATGACATAAATCACAGCAAGATCTTTTTTGACCCACCTCCTAGAGAAATGGAAATAAAAACAAAAATAAACAAATGGGACCTAATGAAACTTCAATTCTTTTGCACAGCAAAGGAAACCATAAACAAGATGAAAAGGCAAGCCTCAGAATGGGAGAAAATATTTGCAATGAAGCAACTGACAAAGGATTAATCTCCAAAATATATAAACAGCTCATGTGACTCAATATCAAAAAAACCCAAACAACCCAATCCAAAAATGGGTAGAAGACCTAAATAGACATTTCTCCAAAGAAGACATACAAATGTCCAAGAGTCGCATGAAAAGCTGCTCAAGATCACTAATTATTAGAGAAATGTAAATCAAAATGACAATGAGGTGTCACCTCACACTGGACATCATCAGAAAATCTACAACCAATAAATGCTTTAGAGGTTGTGGAGTAAAGGGAACCCTCCTGCACTGTTTGTGGGAATTTAAATTGATCCAGCCACTATGGAGAATGGTATGGAGGTTCCTTAAAAAACTAAAAATAGAACTACCATATGACCCAGCAATCTCACTGGGCATACACCCAGAGAAAACCATAATTCAAAGAGACACATGCACCCCAATGGTCATTGCAGCACTACTTACAATAGCCAGGTCATGGAAGGAACCTAAATGTCCATCAACAGATGAATGGTTTCAGAAGTTGTGGTACATATATACAATGGAATATTACTCAGTCTTAAAAAGGAATGAAATTGGGTCATTTGTAGAGACGTGGATGGAACTAGAGACTGTCATACAGAGTGAAGTAAGTCAGAAAGAGAAAAACAAATATAGTATATTAACACATATATGTGGAATCTAGAAAAATGGTATAGATGAATCGGTTTTCAAGGCAGAATTACAAACACAAATGTAGAGAACAAAAGTATGGACACCAAGGGGAGAAAGTGGGTGGGGGTGGATGGGCTGAATTGGGAGATAGGGATTGACATATATACACTAACACATATAAAATAGATAACTCATAAGAATATGCTATATAGCACAGGGAACTATACTTTGCTGTGCAGTAGAAACTAACACAACATTGTAAAACATCTATTTCCCAATAATAAAAAAATAAAGTATAATTCTCAGATCTGCCTAAATTAAAAAGAAATAAACCACAGATATTAATTTATAGGAAGCCTACTCAATTAATTAATTCAACACACATTTAAGAAGCTTATACTTTATCAAGCACTGTTCTAGGTGTTGGTCCCGCATGGAATAACAGAAGATGTTTAATTTGAGTAGGGGAGTGAGGATCACAGATTTCAGAGGATATGATGTTTAAAATGATATTTTAATAGATGAAGTAACCAAGGGGAGTATTCGTTTGTGTATGTACGTGTGTGTGTGTGTGTGTGTGTGTGTGTGTGTGTGTGTGTGTATGCATTCCTATTAACTAAGGGAAAGGATAAGACAGTCTAGGTAAGTGGACCTTAACTTAAAATATTGATATTAATATAAATACTTTTAATTATATTTTCCAGATGCATAAACCAAAGCTGAAGTGATTATTGGACTTTCCCAAGGCCACATAGCCACTACATTCTGGCGCCCAAAATTAAACCAAACAGGTCTATATAACTCCAGATTTGATCTTTCTACATTATACATTATCCTTCCTCCAGTGAAATCTTGTTATTCAAGGGATCTTAAGCTAAAAAATATATTTCTGGGAAATTTTCGGTGGCATTTTCATGTTGGATTAAATCCTATCTTGTTAAGAACACACACATACATAAATACACACAGAGCCACTTAATTCATGTTTATTAAATTAACAAATGAACAAATGAATAAATAAGATATTTGAGTTAGCAAACATTTATTAAAGTCTGCTGTCTGCAAATCAATGTGCTTCTGATACATGCTGTGGGGGAAGCAGGCACTGTTCCTACTATTAATGTGCTTACTATCTAATTAAGGAAATTACATATTTTCAAAATAACTGAAATATAAGATAGAATATGATAAACTACACAAGAAAAGTCTAAAACACTCAGACGATTAAAATATAAATAATAAATAAAGGTACAGGGTAAAATTTTTCTAGAAAATGTGCAATTTAAACTGGACTGAGAAGGTTATATAGACCTTCTCTAGTCAGATATTGAGAAATGGACAATCCAGAGAGAAGGAACAGTCTGGTGGCAATTACAAAAGTTGTAAAATAAGAAAGTAGCATAGAATAATAACTAAACTCTCAAGGACTCTGAAGTTAGATCAGACATGTGTTAAATTTCTAGTTCTGCCATCTACTAGCTACATGACCAATGGATAATTACTTAACCTTTCAACAGTTTACCTTTTTTATCATTAGTGATATAAGAATGAATTTGATAATACCTGAAAGGCACTTAACATGGTGTCTGGCATCTGGCAGTTGGTAAAAAGATTAGCTAGTTTATTATAAAACATAAAGTATATAGAACATAAAGTATTTTATTTGGAATAGAAATAGTATTAAAGGGATGAGGATGAGAATAGTACATATATTTAATTTAGTCTTATAAGTTATTTGTAGTTTGTCACCTAACCTAATGTTAATTACATTCTGAGTACACCCTGAAATTGAAGGCCTGGGCTACGAAATAAACTGTTTTACACAGGATAGTTAGTTATGAGGTGTCAGACAGAAGGAAAGATCCCTAAGGTCTGTCTTAAGCATTGAAGAGAAACAATAATTCCTTACTGCTTTGAAACCAAAGAGTCTTGTGTATTAGAAGTGGAGACAGAAACTTTATTTTATATTTCAGTCAGGAAGGTTCATAAAATCCTTTGGCTCACAAAACCTCCCAAGCAACATGCAAGCACCAGCTCTTCTGAAGTGTCAGAAAGAGGTGTGTCATAAATAGCTTGAGGATACATTTTGCATTTTTATCAAACTGACTAGACTCTAACCAGGTTACTCTTCTGGACATGGGCCAACGCTCAATGACAACTGGTTCCAGCCATTGGCAGCAGTAAGTTATTCATCTCTTTAATTCTCTTACTTCTTGTTTCAAACTATCTCTCCCTTTCCTGGATGACATCACCACCACTCTTCTTAATCTAATTTCCCTCCTTCAAGCAATATCATGTTGTGGTATTACCACATGCAGAGGCGTTTATAATTAAAAAATAAATAAATAAAAGAAGAAAGAACAAGACAAATGATTTTTGCAATGAGAAAACTCTTTAAAATCCAAAGGAAGAATCTTATATAGTAGATCTTCAGGGGTCTTTGCAGTGTCTTGTCAATCACACCATTTAGATGTAGTTCTCTACAACTTGCTAGATTATATAAAGTAACATCATTGTTTGTAGGGGCAAACTTGTTCATAAAATGGTAGGTGTGTTGCACAGACTTTATTTGCTTTCTACTCCCCCAATATCTACGTTCCACCCTCCTCTGCACTGCTCTATGCCACAGGAGAGTGATCTGTATGAACTGTATAACCAAGAGTCCCTTTACTTCTGATTTCAGTTGGATTAAGCAATAAGAGGCAAGGGACTGGGGTAAAGGAAGAGAGAGAGATGTCATGACACATCTTTACCTCTCTGCAACAACTGTGTGACCAGAGTTCCTGTTGGTCAGCTCCTTTCTTATAGCTTTAGTTCTTGCTGTTTTCTAGTAACACAGTTCTTTCTGAGGTCCCTTCAGGCCTGCAAGTACTAAAGGCTTATTACTGCTGCTAGACACTATATATCTCATCATTCCTTATTGGTTCTTTAATCCTGTTCACAACTCTGCAAAAAGTACCTTCATTAAATCTCTTAAACCATTTTGTGTATCCCAATCAACTAATTTTTCTTCTGCTTAGTTTTTGCCCACATGTAGCTTCATCTTTCATATGGCTCATCATGGCTACTCATGTTTATTTCTCCCTTCATTATCAATTTTTCCCCTTCTTACTGCCAGCTGGGAAATTCTCCACCATTTTATTAGTTCAAATTCTTAAGAAAACTAAAATATTTTGGACTGACTTTTTTTTGTGATAGGCCATAAGATATAATTGATAGCCCTACTGGATGCTCTAAAATATGATGGATACATAACCATCATACAAATAACTATGGTATGGTGGGAGATGGATGAGGAGAATAGGGTCACTTGACATGAATGAAATAGTGGCCACAGACTGGATAATTTCCCCTTAAAATGGATATGTGTGAAAATAAGGCAATTAAATATTTTCCTGTCCAGTGAGATATTATACATAATACAACTGGACAGATAAGCTGATATCAAACTGTAATGATTATTATATGGTAATCTAAGAAACATAGAATTTTTCTCTGTATATCAAAGGAAGTTTTCAGAGTTATTTGTGAAGGGGAATCATAATAATAGCCAACATTTATATACCGCTTAATTGTGCTACAGGAACAATTTTAAGTGCTTTATGAGTTGTAATTCACCAAACATCATTAAGCTTACATCAAAAGAAGTTAGTTCTAGCTGCCTCAAGGCATGGCTTGAAAGAAAGAGCTAGAGATCTGGGGTGGGGGTGGGGCAAAGGGTGGAGAGTAGAAAACTGTTTTAATAGTTTTGAACACTAGTACTTAAACATGAGTACCTAAACCAGATCACTGACAAAACAGTAATCGTATGAATACAAGAAACTTTCATAGTTAAACCTGACACAATTATTATTTGACTTTATGTGAAAGGAGAATGGAAGATAGTGCTGAGTTATAGACCTTAAGAGGCTTGACCTGGAGAAGATTATGATATTACTAAAGACACAAAGGGATGTGGGAAGAAGAGTAAGTTTACAGGTAAGATGAGTTTACTTGAGGTGTCTATGGGACATCAGGTGGAGAGGTTTGCATAAAGAGGTCTGGTATTTGGGAGAAAAGGTGACAGAGTTTTGAAAGTCATACCTTGTTATCAAATGAAAGCTTTCAGTGTGAGCTAAGAAATTTCAGTAATAAGTGTTGATTTAAGGTTGGGAAAATTATCATTAAAGGAAGTGATTATAGAATCATGATTTTCTAGAACTGGCAAGGACCTTAAATATGCGCTTTGACATTCTAATTTTGAAGAATTCATTTCAGAGAGAAATGACTAGTCCAAGGTCATAGCATAAGCTATTGATAAAACTAAGGCAAGTGTCCTTATACACTGAAGAAGAAGAGCCAGAAAAGTCCCATATCACAGAAAAGTAGGGAGAACAAGATTAATTACAAGGATATTGAGCAAATTTGAAAAGGACTTCTGCTTGACAAAAACTCAGAAAAGGCCACTGAATTAGGCAATTAGGGGTATACTGTTAGAAACTTTTCATTACTGAAATATTCTTTCTTGAACAAAAGTCACCCTCGACCCAGTAACTTCAAACCACCTGTCCTAGGTTTTTGTCCTTGAGCCAGTATTGCTCCCTTTTTTCTCTCTTCTTATCTTATACTTTTTATCTTTTCCTCCTCTCCCCTGTTTCCAACCCACATCTTTCTTTATCTTTTTCACAACATAAACGTGAGTGCAGTTTCGTGTTTTTCAATGCCCTACACTTTTAAAAGTTGTGATTTATATATTATTTTTCTTTGTATTTCATCCAAAGCCCTAACTTCAAAACTTATTGCTCCTTTGATTTCTGTTGATAATGTTATGCATAGTTATTCTATTGCAACAGTTTTTTTTTCTTTTTGCCATTTAATATAATTTACCTTGTTTTATTTTATTGATTATCTTTCTCTATTAGACAGAATGGTTTAAATGCAAATAACACAGAAAATTTATACTGAGTCCTGATCCTATCAACTATATCTCTGTAAGATCTTTAGTAGGTCACTAGACTTCTCTATCTCTTAGGTTCCTAATCTATCAATTGAGGATATTGACTTCCATGCCTCTTTTTAGGAAGAAATTGTTGGGAAAGTTTGGGGGTGGTTCAGATAACATTTGTATATAAAATTATATGAAAATAGTTTGGAAAATAAAACAATACTGTGCAAAAAGTAGTTCTTACATTTATATAGAATTATATAATGGGTAAAACATGGTATTTGAACCCACATAGAGCCTAGTTTGAATCCTAACTCTAGCATTTACTAGCTTTATGATCTAGTGCAAGTTACCTAACTTCTGTAGGTTTCAGTTACCTTATCTGAATAAAGGGGATAATAAGAGTATTAACCTCCTAAAATGTTGTTGTAAGGATTACAAATTGCATATAAAGTGGACAAAGTGCTAGGTATACAGTAACTGTTCCATAAATATACTACCATTTTTTCTTTTCTTTCCACACCAAGACGTTTTGCTTACACATAAAAGCTTTATGTCAAATCTTCTTGCAATTAACCCTCTTGGAAAGTAGCATAATCAAAGAGACCAGTGTATCCTGGAGTCTAATGAGTGTTCCATTAAATAGGTTAGATACAGATAATTGACTCAGCAAAAGTTAGGATGAAAGCTTTTTTTTAAATGGGTATAATCTACAGAGGGTAGACCCTGCCATTCCTGATGCACTTTTTTTAATAGTTCATGTTTTATTTTTCTTTCTCTAACATCTTTATTGTAGTATAATTGCTTTACAATGTTGCATTAGTTTCTGCTGTATAACAAAGTGAATCAGCTATACGTATACATATATCCCCATATCCCCTCCCTCTTGTGTCTCCCTCCCACCTTCTCTATCCCACCCTTCTAGGTGGTCACAAAGCACCGAGCTGATCTCCCTGTGGTATACGGCTGCTTCCCACTAGCTATCTATTTTACAATTGATAGTATATATATGTCAATGCCACTCTCTCACAACGTCCTGGCTTACACTTCCCCCTCCCCATGTCCTCAAGTCCATTTTGTTCGTCTTCATCTTTATTCCTGTCCTGCCCCTAGGTTCTTCAGAACCATTTTATTTTAGATTCCATATATATGCGTTAGCATATGGTATTTGTTTTTCTCTTTCTGACTTACTTCACACTGAATGACAGACTCTATGTCCATCCACCTCGCTACAAATAGCTCAATTTCGTTTCTTTTTATGGCTGAGTAATATTGCATTGTATATATGTGCCACATCATCTTCAGTCATTCATTTGTTGATGGACACTTAGGTTGCTTCCATGTCCTGGCTATTGTAAGTAGTGTTGCAATGAACATTGTGGTACATGACATTTTTTTATATAAAATTTTATTTTTGTTTGTAAATTTTTAATATTTTCTTCCAGTTTTATTGACATATAATTGGTGTACAGCACTGTGTACATTTAAGGCATACAGCATAATGATTTGACTTACATAAATCATTTAATGATGATCACAATAAGTTTAGTGAACATCCAACATCTCATAGAGAGACAAAATTAAAGAAGTAGAAAACACATCTTTTTTCTTGTGATGAGAATTTACGGTTTACTCTCTTAACAGCTTTCATATGTAACACATAGCAGTGTTAATTATCTTTCTCAGGTTGTACATTACATCCCTATTACTTATTTATTTTATAACTGGAAGTTTGTACCTTTTGACAACCTTCATCCAATTTCCTCTCCCCGCAGATAGGCTGTTGCTTTTTGAATATATAAATGAAGAGCATAATTCTTTATCTCCCATAATAAATGGAATAATTTGCCCAAGAAGAGGTAGATACTAATTTTAGAAGATATTGAGGAGTTTGTCAAACACCTACCTCCTCCAAAAGAACCTAATAAAAGACAGTTTTCAAGCAGTTTCTTTCTTTTTTTTTTTTGAAACTGATAATTCCTATGTCAAGGAGATACACAGATATGGAATACTTTTCCAGTTATTCTCTGAGTTGGCATTACTGTGATATTGCAAGTGGACTGGAGTAGTCCTCAAGAAAACCTAGGACCTTTACAGATTAGAAAGGCTCACCTCTATTCCTTGAACCTCAAATTTCACGGCCCTTTAAAGTGAAGTGAAGAGAAAGGGTAAATATTTAGTCAATCTTGTAATTGATATGGCTGGGAATTTGGATAAGTACTAGACAAGGGGTAGCTGCCAAAATTAATAACAGAAACCAGGAGCAGCCCACCCAAATGTAAGGCACATACACCAGGACACATCACCCTAGGGAAAAACCAGGATCGCAAAAATAACCACGTACAAGGTATCACTGACACTTGTCTCTGCCCAGGATATCATATCTTCCACTTCCATGAAAAAGAATATTTTTCACATCCCTCATTATTTCTTGCATCACACAGACATCTCATGAGTGATCACACTCACCACTGCACTCTCTGTGATTAACAAGTGTCTGGCATACACTTAGTGTCCAATACATGTTTACCCAAATGAATGAGTGATATGAACAAGGATTGTTCACCAGTCACATACTTGCTGTTTGCTCCTTTGTTGCTTTGGTGTGCCCTCTGGTGAGCACATTGGGTAATTTCTGAAGCCCTGAAAACTGCTGCTTTTATTTATTTATTTTTAACATCTTTATTGGAATATGATTGCTTTACACTGGTGTGTTAATTTGTGCTTTATAAAAAAGTGAATCAGCTATACATATACATATATCCCCATATCTCTTCCCTCTTGCATCTCCCTCCCACCATCCCTATCCCACCACTCTAGGTGGTCACAAAGCACAGAGCTGGTCTCCCTGTGCTATGCGGCTACTTCCCACTAGCTATCTATTTTACATTTGTTGGTATATATAAGTCCATGCCACTCTCTCACTTCATCCCAGCTTACCTTTCCCCTCCCCGTGTCCTCAAATCCATTCACTGCATCTGTGTCTTTATTCCTGTCCTGGTGCTAGGTTCTTCAAAACTTTCTGGTTTTTTTTTTAAGATTCCATATATATGGGTTGGCATACAGTATTTATTTGCCTCTTTCTGACTTACTTCATTCTGTATGACAGTCTCTATGTTGATCCGCCTCAGTACAAACAACTCAATTTCATTTCTTTATATGGTTGAGTAATATTCCATTGTATATATGTGCCACATCTTCTTTATCCATTCATCTGTCAATGGACACTTAGGTTGCTTCCATGTCCTGGCTATTGTAAATAGAGCTTCAATGAACATTGTGGTACATAACTCTTTTTGAATTATGGTTTTCTCAGGGTATATGCCCAATAGTGGGATTGCTGGGTCGTATGGTAATTCTACTTTTAGTTTTTTTAAGGAACCTCCATACTGTTCTCCATAGTGGCTGTATCAATTTACATTCTCACTAACAGTGCAAGAGGTCCCCTTTTCTCCACACCCTCCCCAGCATTTATTGTTTGTAGATGTTTGGATGATGGCCATGCTAACCTGTGTGAGGTGATACCTTTTTTTAGTTTTGATTTGCATTTCCTAATGATTAATGATGTTGAACATTCTTTCATGTTTTTGTTGCCAATCTGTATATCTTCTTTGGAGAAATGTCTATTAGGTCGTCTGGCCATTTTTGGATTGGGCTGTTTGTTTTTCTGATATTGAGCTGCATGAGCTGCTTATATATTTTGGAGATTAATCCTCTATCAGTTGCTTCGTTTGCAAATATTTTCTCCCATTCTGAGGGTTGTCTTTTCATCTTGTACATGGTTTCCTTTGCTGTGTAAAATATTTGTTTCATTAGTTCCCATTTGTTTATTTTTGTTTTTATTTCAGTTTCTCTAGGAGGTGGGTCAAAAAGGATCTTGCTGTGATTTATGTCATAGAGTGTTCTGCCTATGTTTCCCTATAAGAGTTTGATAGTTTCTGGCCTTACATTTAGGTCTTTAATCCATTTTGAGTTTATATTTGTATATGGTGTTAGGGAGTGTTTTTATTTCATTCTTTTAATGTAGCTGTCCAGTTTTCCCAGCACCACTTATTAAAGAGGCTGTATTTTATGCATTGAATTTTCTTGCCACCTTTATCAAAGGTAAGGTGACCATATGGGCATGGGTTTATCTCTGGGCTTTCTATCCTGTTCTATTGATCTATATTTCTGTTTTTGTTCCAGTACCATACTATCTTGATTACTGCAGCTTTGTAGTATAGTCTGAAGTCAGGGAGCCTGATTCCTACAGCTCCATTTTTTTTTTCTCTCAAGATTGCTTTGGTTATTTGGGGTCTTTTTTTTTCCATATAAATTGTGAAATTTCTGATTCTAGTTCTGTGAAAAATGCTATTGGTAGTTTGATAGAGATTGCACTGAATCTGTAGATTGCTTTGGGTAGTGTATTCATTTTCACAATGTTGATTCTTCCAATTCAAGAACATGGTATATCTCTCCATCTCTTTAATTTCTTTCACCAGTGTCTTATAATTTTCTACATACAAGTATTTTGCCTCCTTAGGTAGGTTTATTCCTAGGTAATTTATTCTTTTTGTTGCAGTGGTAAATGGGAGTGTTTCCTTAATTTCTCTTTCAAATTTTTCATCATTAGTGTATAGGAATGCTAGAGATTTCTTTGTATTAATTTTGTATCCTGCTATTTTACCAAATTCATTGATTAGCTCTAGTAGTTTTCTGGTAGCATCTTTAGGATTCTCTATTTATAGTATCATGTCATCTGCAAACAGTGACAGTTTTACTTCTTTTCCAATTTGGATTCCTTTTATTTCTTTTTCTTCTCTGATTCCTATGGCTAAAACTTCCAAAACTATGTTGAATAATACTGGTGAGAGTGAGCAACCTTGTCTTTTTTCTGATCTTAGTGGAAATGGTTTCAGTTTTTCACCATTGAGAATGATGTTAGTTGTGGTTTTGTCATATATGGCCTTTATTATGTTGAGGTCAGTTCCCTCTATGCCTACTTTCCGGAAGGTTATTTTTCATAAATGCGTGTTGAATTTTGTCAAAAGCTTTTTCTGCATCTATTGAGATTATTATATGGTTTTATCCTTCAGTTTATTAATATGGTGTATCACATTGATTGATTTGCATATATTGAAGATTCCTGCAATCCTGGGATAAACTCCACTTGATCATGGTGTATGATCCTTTTAATTTGCTGTTGGACCCTGTTTGCTAGTATTCTGTTGAGGATTTTTGCATTTATGTTCACCCTCTCCTGATGCATTTTTTGACTATCTGCAGATCCTCTGATTCACCTCACACTCCTCTGTAGTGAAATAAATAGAGCACAGGGCATGTTATCATAAAGCCTGAATTTGAATCTTCGTTTTACCATTTAATATAGGTTTCCTTGGGAAAGCCATGAGGACTTTCTCAGGCTTAACTTCTTTATTGTGAAATTAGGGTAATTCTTCTTTCTATCTCTACCTTGTGGAGTTGTGCATGAAGTATAGAAAAATATAGGTCGATGTGTCTTGGTAAAATGTAAAATATAATAATGTGAAGTAGTGTTATTATTCAGGGGTCTTTATATTGGTTTGGGATACTTTTGTAGTCTGAGGATCTAAGCAATCTGGATTCTTTAAGGCCCATGTTTTAGGTTTCCATGGGTAAAATCAGGTCTTAAAGGTCTGTGAGGCGTGTTACAGTGAGGCTCTGGAGTTCCAGCATTTTCCTCATTTTTGCCACATATTTCTCATTTTTCCCTTTGTTTATAAACATGGCTTCTGAGAAAACCAGTGACCCTGGCAGTCACTTGGAGTCTAATTTATCTTCAATTATTCAACTTGTGAATCATCCACACTAATATTTCAATAAAACTGATCACTCTTTATTTTTCCTGATTTTAGACTTTGACATATATTGTTCCACAAAAACTAAAAGGCATAGGGAACATTAATGCTTTATTCATTTATACTTTCAGCTTTTGAGACAGGGAATGTGTAGTAGTAAGAATAGAGAGTATTGCTGAAACAGAACTGCAGATGATTCCCTTATAATTGAATATTTTTGTTAAGTAAATCACTTCTTGTCTTGCCCGTTTTGAAAGAAGTTGTTTCTTTGGTGTCACTAAGCAGGGGAATAGATACTCATATTCCCTTATAATCACTCTCCTTGGTATGATTTCTTCTCCAATTAAGAGGAAAAAAAATCAGAAAGAAAGCATCATATTACAAGGTTATTTTCTTTGTAAGAAATTATACTGTATATGCCTGAAAAGATAATTTTGTAAAATATGGTCCTATAATTACTATAACCTCACTCTACCTCACCCAAGATTACTGTATAAGAAACTATGTGTATTGAGGAGAAATTTTAAAAGCCTCATTACATAGGACGATTCCATGTTTACAACTGCTTCAGTTTTACTTTTATTTTGTAAAATAATAATTCTTACTATAAAAATAATACCTGTACACACTACAGAGATTGTAGTAAAATTATGAAATGTATTAAGGTATAATATAGAAAAAAAATAAGTTATAATGTGATCACATACTGTGCATATTTTTCTGAGATTATTTTTTATATATCAACCATTGCACAGAATTTCAAACTCAGTCAAAGGTATTCTCAGACCACAACAAAATAAGGCAAGTAAAGGCCATTTAATAATTTTGCCTGAGAACAGACAGACTCAAGTTCGTTGTGCCATACACAAAATACTAACTACCCATTTCTCAGCCAAAATAAGTGACTACCACTTCTTTACCAATTACAGCTTTGTCTTCATATTTGTCTCTCTCTTCCCTATAGGTAAGACTTACTGAGATACCTAATCATAGAATGCCCCTCTTCTGCTTTCTGCCAGCATCTAATCTGGAGAAAAATTCCTTAAATACTCCCCCAATTTACCCAACCAAAGCCCAAACCCTATAATATGTTTCTTTTTAATACCCTGTTCCTGTGACACTCCATGCTTCTTCATGATGTATGTTCTCTCTTGCTGCAATGAGAAATAAATCCAACATGTTTAATTGCACACATCTATATTTTTCTGATGCTTTGACATCTGGAGCCTCACTGATCTTGGAGGAATTACCCCCCAAATGTTAGTCAATTTGTAGAGATAGTGAACAACTCAGCTGTGATTGTGTATTTCAGATGCAAACCAAACAATCTAAGCCTATACCCTAACCACCTCCTTTATTGGGTTTTCACACTCTGGGTCTCTATTCAAATGCCCTAAACACATCAGGGACAGGTACCAGGCAGCTAGGGACAGCTCATAAACCCCCCATACTCCAGAGCCTGCTGAAATTATTCTAACTGATCCTTAAGCTGCTTACTCTGCCTTGCCCATTCCTTCCCACTGAAAGCATAATAAAGGTTCTTGCCCATGTTTCGCCATTACATATGTTTCCTGACTGACCCTGGTGCTTACCTGGGTGTCCACCCCTGGTGGCATATCATGTTGCCTGTTACTAGGAATTTGTAAATATAAAAACTTCTTCCTTCATGACAGTTATTTCTGTGCCTGCAATGTCTTGCTATACCTGATTAAAATAAATCTCATGTATATTTTAAAACACTGTGTCCCTTTAGCTGGAGGGCAATATATATATTTTTTATTTGTTATTTCTGCCCGATGGCCTTCCTCAAGTGTCAGGGCAAACCTAGGGGGAATGATGACCACATGGGCTGCTGTTAGGTTCGAACTCCAGTGGCTTGGCTTTATTGGATGGACTGCATCTCCTAGTGGCTAAAAACACAAAAACATTGGTAATTTGATGCGAATTGCATTGAACCTGTAGGTTTCTTTGGGTAGTACAGTCATTTTCACAATATTGGTTCTTCCAATCCAGAAGCATGGTATATCTCTCCATCTGTTTCTATCATCTTTGGTTTCTTTCATCAGTGTTTTATAGTTTTCTGAGTACAGGTATTTTGCCTCCTTAGATAGGTTTATTCCTAGCTATTTTATACTTTTTGTTGTGATGGTAAATGGGAGTGTTTCCTTAATTTCTCTTTCTGAACTTTCACTTTTAGTGTATAGGAATGCAAGAGATGCCTATGCATTAATTTTCTATCCTGCAACTTTACCAAATTCATTGATTAGTTCTAGTAGTTTTCTGGTGGCATCTTTAGGATTTTCTATGTATAGTATCATGCCATCTGCAAACAGTGACAAATTTACAACTTCTTTTCCAATTTGTATTCCTTTTATTTCTTTTTCTTCTCTGATCACCATGGCTGGGACTTCCAATACTATGTTAAATAAGAGTGGTGAGAGTGGATATCCTTGTTTTATTCCTGATCTTAGAGGAAATGCTTTCAGTTTTTCACCATTGAGAATGATGTTTGCTGTAGGTTTGTCCTATATAGCCTTTATTATGCTGAGTTAGGTTTCCTCTATGCCCACTAAATGTCCATCAACAGATGAATGGATAAAGAAGATGTAGTACATATATATAATGGAATATTATTCAGCCATAAAAAGAAATGAGATTAGTTCATTCGTAGAGATATGAATGGACCTAGAGTCTGTCATACAGAGTGAAGTAAGTCAGAAAGAGAAAAACAAATATCATATATTAATGCATATATGTGGAATCTAGAAAAAGTGGTACAGATGTACCTGTTTGCAGGGCAGCAATAGAAAGGCAGATGTGGAGAACGGATATGTAGACACGGGGGGAAGGGGAGGGTGGGACGAATTGGGAGATTAAGTCTGACATAAATACACTACCATGTGTAAAATAGATAGTTAGTGGGAACCTGCTGTATAGCACAGGGAGCTCAGCTTGGTGATATGTGATGGCCTAGGGTTTGCATAAGTTTGATTCACTTTGTGGTATAACAGAAATTAACACAACATTGTAAAGCAATTATACTCCAATAAAAAAATAAAAACATCAAAACATAGCTATGGGCGTCAAATTCAAGTCAAGAAAGAGAGTCAAGGTCAGTCTCAGAATAGCAGTGTCAGGATCAGAAATAATGGGAAAGTGCTAGTGATGGAGCACTCAGGGTTCAGGAATGGACTGAAAAAAAAAAAGAGAGGAACCAAAAGGGTTAAGAAAATTAACCATGAGCAAAGTAACAGTGCTCATTATCTGGGGTGGGAGCTAAGGAAGTGTGAATAATCTACATCAATTTAAAAAATATTAATATGCTTTAACATATAGTGTATACTTATTGTTTGACTTTGCAGACTTCATAGCTTTACTTTAGGAAGAGTTATTTTATTTCCTAATAAGTTAAATATAAAATGATCTAACTTTTAATTTAAAATTTTGCTTCTACTAAAAACGTGAGACTACTGAACTGTCTACTTTAATACTGAATACATGACAAACCTGATGGCATGAGATTGGGGGGTCTGGCATAAAAGTGTAGAACTGAGCCAGATCAGATACCCTCAGAAAAAATGGTGCAGGTAACTTACTCTCCCCATACTGGCTAGAACAGGAAACTCTGAGGCTCAAGAAATGTTTGATTACAAATGAAATCATTTCCAAGCAATAGTCCATATACGAACACATAGAGTATTGCTTCTACATACACAAGACTCAAAAGTGAATTGTTACTCACACTTCTATTTGGGACTATGGGAAATAGTGGATTCTGCTAAGATATTTGAATTCGTGAGTTTTATTAATCTTGATTTTCAAGTTACTGAAAGTGTTTTTCTTACAAATAGTATGGATATATCCTTTTCAGGTTAGGAATTTTGTCTATAATATCGTGAATAACATTGCCAAGCTTTTCTCCGTTGGTCCCTTAGCAATCCTTCTGTTAATGGTGACTGTGTTGAGATATCATATACAGTAATTAATCTAAGCTCATTATTGTATCTCTCACATGAAAAATAGTAGAGAATGTCATGTCAGTTGATTTGAATGAAATATAAGCTCTTTTGTATTGAAGTATAGTAGATTTACAACATTGTGTGTTTCTGGTGTACAGCAAACTGATTCAGTTTTACATATATACATATTCTTTTTCATATTATTTTCCATTATGACTTATTGCAGGATATTGAATATGGTTCTCTGTGCTATACAGTAGGACCTTGTTGTTTATCTGTTTTATATATAGTAGTTTGTATGTGCTAATAGCAAACTCCTAATTTACCCCTCCCTCACCACTTTCCCTTTGGTAACCGTAAGTGTGTTTGCTATGTCTGTGAGTCTGTTTCTGTTTCATAAATAAGTGAATTTGTGACATATTTTAGATTCCGCATGTAAGTGATATCATATAGTATTTGTCTTTCTATTTCTGACTTAATTCACTTAGTATAATAATCTCTAGGTCTATCCATGTTGCTGCAAATGGCATTATTTCATTCTTTTTTATGGCTGAATAGTATTCCAATGTGTATATATATACCACATCTTCTTTACCCAAAGTATAGGCTCTTAATAATTAAAAGCATGTTCCACAAATTTTTCATTTGCTCCCCAGAAATCTGTAGTGAGAAAGACGTTCTCTGAGGCCTCTTTCTTTCTTTAATATTGGGTTAGCCAAAAAGTTCGTTGGGGTTTTTCCATAAGATTTTACAGAATAACCTGAATGAAATTTTCATCCAACCTAATATATTAAAATAAAATAAAACTACCTCTCTCTTTTCTTCTCGTTTCTCACTTGCACTCTTTCAACTGTAAATACTTTTATATTTCACGGAACTGAGCGAATTTCTTTCGGATATTTAGAAAGATTGATGGTTTTTAATAAATATCCTAAACTCCAAGAGGAAATATCATGTCAGGACAGTCTCACTATCTATTTGTGTAACATATAGGATCGTTGACTCCCTGAGTCAGAAGGCAGGCTGAAAAATTAGTGGAACATGCTGTATATCATCTACTCTAGTTCATATTTACATCCCAATCCCTTCTGCACAAGCCAGTCTTTCAAAGTTTGAAGACAGTTTTCACAGTCCCTCATGCAATTTAGGTACAGATTATTTTTGACCACCCCAGCTACCTATCTTTGGTTGTTTCGTTTATTTTTTAAATTCATTTATTTATTTATTTTTGGCTGTGTTGGGTCTTCATTGCTGCACACGGGCTTTCTCTAGTTGTGGCGAGCAGGGGCTACTCTTTGTTCTGGTGAGTGGGCTTCTCGCTGCGGTGACTTCTCTTGTTGAGGAGCATGGGCTCTAGGCGCCTGAGCTTCAGTAGTTGTGGCATACGGGCTCAGTAGTTGCGGCTTGAAGGCTCTAGCACCCAGGCTCAGTAGTTGTGCCACACAGGCTTATTTGCTCCGTAGCATATGGGATCTTCCCAGACCAGGGATCAAATCCATGTCCCCTGTATTGGCAGGCAGATTCTTAACCACTGTGCCACAAGGGAAGTCCTGTCTCAGTTTATTATTGTCCTTTAAAAAATGTGGCACAACATTCCAGATTTGATCTGAACTTTATACTTCTATTTATGTACCCTAAGATAGCATTAGCCTTGTAGAAAACCATGATATGCTGCTTGGTTCATATGAAGCTTGCTGTCAAATAAACTCCCCAATGGTTTTATAACCATTGGTTATAGAACTTCAATTCTGTTCTTGTAAAATTAATCTTTTTGAATTTAAATGCATGACTTAATTCCATTAAGCTTCATATTTTTAGTGTTAGCCCAGTATTTATTATAAATAATAACAATAATAATAATCTGATAATTATCTTCTTTTAGTCAGTAAACATTTTCTGGGGCCAGATGGTAAATGTCTTTAACTCTACCACCTATAGGGTCTGTGTTGCAACCACTCTGCTAGCATAGTGCAAAAGTAGCCATATAGAATTCATAAACTATTGGGTGTGACTGTGTCCCAGTAAAATTTTGTTTACAAAAACCAATGAACAACATTTGACCCATGGACTTTAGTTTGTCATCCCCTACTCTAACATGTACATATAATCCTGTCTTCAGTCTTCTGAGAGGACGGTCTATAGCTTTCCTCAGACTCTTAATGGAATTGAAGTCTTCAATTATGATGATGAACATATACTCTGGGGACTCTGTCTAACTATGTTCTTGCTAAGTTTATATTCATTTACATATAGAACAACAGCGCCAGTTTATGCCTATTGTCTCAGTGTTCTGTCTGGTTAGTGCTTTCACTCTCAAAAGTCTCCTAGTTTGGTTAAGAACTATATGGTAACTCTACTAATATGCCATATGGATATGATCTCTATTAGGTCCAGAGACATTTCTGAAACTTGGAATTACTTCAATATCTTTCTTCTAACCATTCAAGCAAGTAATCTTCCAAAGACAAGTACTTTGCTATTTTTTCTCTATTCAGTTTTAAAATGGCAGATTAAACAGATGATAAACAAAGGGCTGTTTTGCTGAACTGAAGATGGTTTAAATTAGTAATATGTTGAGAAGAATTTTGGGGCAGACAATAGCACCATAAACAGGAAAACAGGCACTGTGGTCAGAAAAATAATACTGAGGCAGGAATAGAGAAGAGCATGCACACATGGTCGCTGTTTGTGAACACTACCACAAAATTCATGATTTTTTAGTCTCCTGATTTCATGTGCTAGAGAAGAAAATGCTTAAAATTTTTGAGATCCTCCTGAGAACTTCAGAAATTAAAAACAGAAGATTGCCTAGACTTTGAGGTGCAACTGTGGTGGGGGATGGACTACTTGGGCCTTTGCACTTTTTTCAACACTACAACTAAATAATTCCTCTAGAAATTTGTTTTCTAAATAGAGGTTGAGATAAATCTGCTTCTAAGATCAATAGGGTTCTAGATCTGTTCTTCCATTAGCTAGCTATGTTGATTTCAAGTCATTTCCCCTCTCTGGGCATTTGCTGTCCCTTTTTTATTTTTCAAGTGGGATAATAATCTGTGTTTTGCCAGTAGAGATTCTGGGTATATATATAATTTTAACCTCTATTTATCTATTTTCCTGAATTTTGTGGGACTAAACTTATGGCAATGTCCTTAATTGCATATCTGACATAACTGCTGTTATTCTTTTTTATCCCCAGAAAGTAATGCTCAGTATAATCTGTTTGACTCCCTCCCTTATTTCAAATTGTAGGACAGTCTGGCCCCCAACTTCATGGAGCGATTCAAGACTATGAATCTTCCACTTTATGATGAAGACACATTTTTAAGACTTGAGTAGGTGCCTTACTCTCTTTTACAAAAGGAAATAAATGCAGTATGCCCAAGAATGCATGGACAATTTCTTTTCTTCTACCAGGTACTTGTGAATGTGAACTTGATATAAGCAGCTCTTTCCAGGTAGAGCTTAAGTGTGATTTTTTAAAGCATGCATGCAGGGGCTTTTCATCCCAATATAACTATTCCTTGTCTAATATCTATCTGAACTTTAAAAATTAGATGTTCCCCTAAAGACTTGAAATATTAGAGATGGGTTTAATGAAGAAATAATGTTAATTCCTTCTGTGTGTACTATGCTTTATCATTTACAAAGCCCTCTGAATCCGGCAGGGCAGGTGGTAGAATTCTCTCTTTACAGGTGGAGAAACTGAGGCTTTAAAAAATGAATAAGATTTGTCGAAATTTAAACAGATTAATGGAATCACTAACACTAAGACCAAGATGAATTTTAAGGTATTTTAAAATGTTTTTTCTTTCTTTTGCCTGATTCAGATAAATCTTACCCTCATGGCAACTTGGTGATGTAAATAAGAGTAATTTAAAGATAAAACTGTTAATTGTTACTATAATTAAAAATAGATATCTACATTTCACCTGATATTCTGCATAAAAAAAG
This sequence comes from Monodon monoceros, assembly GCF_005190385.1. Taxonomy (NCBI): domain Eukaryota; kingdom Metazoa; phylum Chordata; class Mammalia; order Artiodactyla; family Monodontidae; genus Monodon; species Monodon monoceros. Next base: position 69,930,483 of record NW_021703779.1, on the reverse strand, counting down.
ATGGAATTTTTGCCTTAAAAAAAGTACCTGCTAAAACATCCAAGTTAAAGAGTTATTTTTATATATCTTAATCAACTCAATACTTCATGACTTGTCAGTAGTGAAACTATAGTTTAAGGCCCAAAACTCAATAAATTGCAAAGCCTTGCCTCAGGGAAGCAGTGTTTAAGAAATATATTTATGTATTAACAATAACATTCTGATAATTGCTGCCACCGATTTAGTCTTCTATAGAGATTTTTAAAAGAAGCTTTGTACCCATTGAAAAGAAATCAGTCATGACAGTTTGTTTCTTGGCATACTTCTCTCAACAACTAGTTATTGAGAATCAACACTGTACTAGTCTCTGTGGGGTACAGAAAACAAGTAGAAGTCACAATTCCTGACCTAGAGAAGCATATATCCTAGTTGGAAATTTATGTAGCCCCTAGGGTGCAAAACAAAATATTACAAACAGAATATTTTCACTATTTAGTATGTACTCTAAGGAACATCATCTTTGGATAATATAGCCATTGTCCTGGTATGCACTGAGTAGCATGAATTTCTGAAGGTAGAAATGGACATTCCATTGCATCACAGTCCAAAAGGATTGTACACCATTAGGTTTTCAGAAGGATATAATGGTTAATACTAGAGGTTCTGGTAACTTTACCCAGGTTTCAATCTTGGATCAGTTACTTGCTAATTTGGGTTCAAGTTATTTGAGTCTCAGTACTTCATTTATAAGAAGTGACAATTAATAATACCTTATAAAGATTTTTACAAATTAAATAAGATACTCCATAGAACTGTTTTAGCATAGGGCTTGGGACATAGTAAATGCATGGTAACTATTATTACTATTTCCTAAGGTTACGTATTGAATTTGCTATGTTACTTTTAATTCCTTCCCCAAATTTAATTTCCCTTAAAATTTGAATATTGAACGTCGAACCCACGGTATTTAGAATATGACTTAATTTAGAAATACGGTCATTGAGATATAATTAGTTAACTTAAGATGAGGTTAGATGGGGTAGGATGGGGCCCTAGTTCACTATGACTGGTGTCTTTACAAAAGGGAAGATTTGGACTCAGACTTGGAAACAGGAGAATGCCATGTAACTATTGGGGTGGTGTTGCCATAAACCAAGAAGCTACCAGAAGGTAGGAGACAGGCTTGGAATAGAAATTTCCCTAGTGCCTCTAGAGGAAGTATGGCCATCACAACACTTTGATCTTTGATTTCTAGCCTCCAGAAGCATGACACAATACATTTCTTTTGTTAAGCCACTCAGTTCGTGGCACCTTGTTACAGCAAACCTACAATATGAATATACTACCTTATAGGGCTAGGACATTCATGAATCAGGTCTTTTACTCCTTGTAACCTGTAAAATACATATCAACTCCTCATCTCTGGATAGCAGGAATGAGGTAAACAAAGGAAGAAAAATTTTCTTTCCCTTTATGTTCTCCAGATCCAGTTTTTTTTTCTCAAAGAATATGTGTCTCTTATAGTTAAATGAAATATAACAGTATCCTCAGGTCAACACCAGAAACAATCTGTGCTCCTGACAAGGGTAAGAGGAAAGCAGAGAAAATGGTCATTCAAGGAATGCAAGTGGTCATTCAAGGCGTGGCCAAGTGGCATAAATATGAGCAAGAAAGTGTGTTGTATAATGGTGCATTCTTTATGGCATGGTGTTTCGTATAAGGATACCTTAATGCCTGTATACCAAGTACTTGCCTGCTGAGTGTCAATGCCCTTGGCCAAATAAAGTGTGATTACTCACACTTTAATTCTGTGAAATGACAGCATGTAATCTGAAAAGATCTTCATATACAACTGTAAATGGAAGACCATGCAATTAATAAAAGTTTTAATTCAAATACTAATTTCATATACAATATTTGAAGACTGATGAAGACAACTAATCTTTATTTCATTGTTTAAAGTGGAAAAAATATGTAGTGGTTATTTTTAATTGATTGATTAAATTAGCATTTAAATTCTCAAGAAAACTGAAAACAATTAAAATATATATTCCGTTTTTGTGTTTTATATTTATTCTTCTTTTCTACTTGGAATTTAACATAGTCTTTTAACTAAAATCTTAGCATTTATTCAAAAAATTATTCAGGTAAAAACTTCAAAACTTGAAACACATACACATTTTAAAGTTCATTTATATGAAGGGACGATGACTCATGATTTATAAATGACTTATAGGGTATATATGATTTTAATGTTGCTTGTTTTTCTTTTGACTGGTTTGGGTTTTTTTTATTTTATTTTATGTTTTTACATCTTTATTGGAGTATAATTGCTTTACAATGGTGTATTAGTTTCTGCTTCATAACAAGGTGAATCAGTTATACATATACATATGTTCCCATATCTCCTCCCTCTTGCATCTCCCTCCTTCCCACCCTCGCTATCCCACCCATCCACGTGGTCATAAAGCACCGAGCTGATCTCCCTGTGCTATGCGGCTGCTTTCCACTAGCTATCTATTTTACGTTTGGTAGTGTATATATGTCCATGCCACTCTCTCACTTTGTCACAGCTTACCGTTCCCCATCCCCATATCCTCAAGTCCATTCTCTAGTAGGTCTGTGTCCTTATTCACATCTTATCCCTAGGTTCTTCATGACACTTTTTTTTTTATATTCCATATATATGTGTTAGCATACGGTATCTGTCTTTCTCTTTCTGACTCACTTCACTCTGTATCACAGACTCTAGGTCCATCCACCCCATGACAAATAACTCAATTTCTTTTCTCTTTATGGCTGAGTAATATTCCATTGTATATATGTGCCATATCTTCTTTATCCATTCATCTGGTGATGGACACTTAGGTTGCTTCCATCTCCTGGCTATTTTAAATAGAGCTGCAACGAACATTTTGGTACATGACTCTTTTTGAATTATGGATTTCTCAAGGTATATGTCCAGTAACAGGATTGCTGGGTCATATGGTAGTTCTATTTGTAGACTTTTAAGGAACCTAGATACTGTTCTCCATAGTGGCTGTACCAACTCACATGCCAACCAGCAGTGCAAGAGTGTTCCCTTCTCTCCACACCCTCTCCAGCATTTACTGTTTCTAGACTTTTTGATGATGGCCATTCTCACTGGTGTGAGATGATATCTCATTAGAGTTTTGATCTGCATTTCTCTAATGATTAATGTTGTTGAGCATTCTTTCATGTGTTTGCTGACAATCTGTATATCTTCTTTGGAGAAATGTCTATTTAGGTCTTCTGTCCATTTTTGGATTGGGTTGCTAGATGTTTTTGGTATTGAGCTGCATGAGTTGCTTATAAATTTTGGAGATTAATCCTTTGTCAATTACTTCATTAGCAAATATTGTCTCCTATCCTGAGGGTTGTCTTTTGGTCTTGTTTATTGTTTCCTTTGCTGTACAAAAGCTTTGAAGTTTCATTAGGTCCCATTTGTTTATTTTTGTTTTTATTTCCCTTTCTCTAGGAGGTGGGTCAAAAAGGATCTTGCTGTGATTTATGTCATAGAGTGTTCTGCCTATGATTTCCTCTAAGAGTTTGATAGTTTCTGACCTTACATTTAGGTCTTTAATCTATTTTGAGTTTATTTTTGTGTATGGTGTTAGGGAGTGATCTAACCTCATACTTTTACATGTACCTGTCAGTTTTTCCAGCACCACTTATTGAAAAGGCTGTCCTTTCTCCACTATACATTCCTGCCTCCTTTATCAAAGATAAGGTGACCATATGTGTGTGGGTTTATCTCTTGCTTTCTATGCTGTTCCATTGATCTATATTTCTGTTTTTGTGCCAGTACCATACTGTATTGATTACTGTAGCTTTGTAGTATAGTCTGAAGTCAGGGAGCCTGATTCTTCCAGCTCAGTTTTTCGTTCTCAAGATTACTTTGGCTGTTTGGGGGCTTTTGTGTTTCCATACAAATTGTGAAATTTTTTGCTCTAGTTCTGTGAAAAATGCCAGTGGTAGTTTGATAGGAATTGCACTGAATCTATAGATTGCTTTGGGTAGTAGAGTCATTTTCACAATGTTGATACTTCAAATCCAAGAACATGGTATATCTCTCCATTTATTTGTTTCATCTTTAATTTCTTTCATCAGTGTCATAACTTTCTGCATACAGGTCTTTTGTCTCCTTAGGTAGTTTTATTCCTAGATATTTTATTTTTTTTCTTACAATGGTAAATGGGAGTGTTTTCTTGATTTCACTTTCAGATTTTTCATCATTAGTGTATAGGAATGCCAGAGATTGCTGTGCATTAATTTTGTATCCTGCTGCTTTACCAAATTAATTGATTACCTCTAGTAGTTTTCTGGTAGCAACTTTAGGATTCTATATGTATAGTATCATGTCATCTGCAAACAGTGACAGTTTTACTTCTTCTTTTCTGATTTGGATTCCTTTTATTTCCTTTTATTCTCTGATTGCTGTGGCTAAAACTTCAAAAATTATGTTGAATAATAATGGTGAGAGTGGGCAACTTTGTTTTGTTCCTGATCTTAGTGGAAACGCTTTCAGTTTTTCACCATAGAGGGCGATGTTGGCTGTTGGTTTGCCATATACGGCCTTTATTATGTTGAGGAAAGTTCCCTCTATGCCTTCTTTCTGCAGGGTTTTTATCATAAATGGGTGTTGAATTTTGTCAAAACCTTTTGCTGCCTCTATTGAGATGATCATGTGGTTTTTCTCCTTCAGTTTGTTAATATGGTGTATCACATTGATTAATTTGTATATATTGAATAATCCTTGCATTTCTGGAATAAACCCCACTTGATCATGGTGTATGATCCTTTTAATATGCTGTTGGATTCTGTTCGCTAGTATTTCGTTGAGGATTTTTGCATCTATGTTCATCAGTGATATTGGCCTGTACTTTTCTTTCTTTGTGACATCCTTGTCTGGTTTTGGTGTCAGGGTGATGGTGGCCTCGTAGAATGAGTTTGGGAGTGTTCCTCCCTCTGCTATATTTTGGAAGAGTTTGAGAAGGATAGTTGTTATATCTTCTCTAAATGTTTGATAGAATTTACCTGTGAAGCCATCTGGTGCTGGGCTTAGGTTTGTTGGAAGATTTTTATCACATTTTCAATTTCAGTGCTTGTGATTGGGCTGTTCATATTTTGTATTTCTTCCTGATTCAGTATTGGCACATTGTGCATTTCTAAGAATTTCTCCATTTCTTCCAGGTTGTCCATTTTATTGGCATAGAGTTGCTTGTAGTAATCTCTCATGATCTTTTGTATATCTGCAGTGTCAGTTGTTCCTTCTCCTTTTTCATTTCTAATTCTATTGATTTGAGTCTTCTCCCTTTTTTCTTGATGAGCCTGCCTAATGGTTAATCAATTTTGTTTATCTTCTCAAAGAATCAGCTTTTAGTTTTATTGGTTTTTGCTATCATTGCCTTTTTCAATTATTTATGATCTGAATTTTATGCTTTCTTTCCTTCTGCTAATGTTTTTTTTTTGTTTTGTTTTTCTTCTTTCTCTAATTGTTTTAGGTGCAAGGTTAGGTTGTTTATTTGAGATGTTTCCTGTTTCTTCTGTTAGGATTGTATTGCTATAAACTTCCCTTTAGAACTGCTTTTGCTGCATCCCATAGGTTTTGGGTCATTGTGTCTCCATTGTCATTTGTTTCTAGGTATTTTTTGATTTCCTCTTTGATTTCTTCAATGATCCCTTCGTTATTAAGTAGCGTGTTGTTTAGCCTCCATGTGTTTGTATTTTTTACAGATCTTTTCCTGTAATTTATATCTAGTCTTATGTTGTTGTGGTCAGAAAAGATACTTGATACAATTTCAATTTTCTTAAATTTACCAAGGCTTGTTTAGTGACCCTAGATATGATCTATCCTGGAGAATGTTCCATGAGCACTTGAGAAAAATGTGTATTCTGTTGTTTTTGGATGGAATGTCCTACAAATATCAATTAAGTCCATCTTGTTTAATGTAACATTTAAAGCTTGTGTTTCCTTATTTATTTTCATTTTGGATGATCTGTCCATTGGTGAAAGTGGAGTGTTAAAATCTACTATGGATGTGTTATTGTCGATTTCCCATTTTATGGCTGTTAGCATTTGCCTTATGTATTGAGGTGCTCCTATGTTGGGTGCATAAATATTTACAATTGTTATATCTTCTTCTTGGATCGATCCCTTGATCATTATGTAGTGTCCTTCTTTGCCTCTTTTAATAGTCTTTATTTTAAAGTCTATTTTTTCTGATATGAGAATTTCTACTCCAGTTTTCTTTTGGTTACCATCTGCATGAAATATTTTTTCCATCCTCTCACTTTCAGTCTGTATATGTCCCTAGGTCTGAAGTGGGTCTCTTGTAGACAGCATATATATCTGTCTTGTTTTTGTATCCATTCAGCCAGCCTGTGTCTTTTGGTGGGCACATTTAATCCAATTACATTTAAAATAATTATCGATATGTATGTTCCTATTCCCATTTTCTTAATTATTTTGGGTTTCTTATTGTAGGTCTCTTCCTTGTCTTGTGTTTCTTGCCTAGAGAAATTCCTTTAGCATTTATTGTAAAGCTGGTTTGGTGGTGCTGAACTCTCTCAGCTTTTGCCTGTCTGTAAAGGTTTTAATTTCTCCATCAAATCTGAATGAGTTCCTTGCTGGGCAGTGTAATCCTGGCTGTAGGTTTCTCTCCTTCATCACTTTAAATATGTCCTGCCAGTCCCTTCTGGCTGCTGAAAGATCAGCTGTTAACCTTATGGGGATTCCCTTGTGTGTTATTTGTTGTTTTTCCCTTGCTGCTTTTAATATGTTTTCTTTCTTTTTAATTTTTGACAGTTTGATTAATATGTGTTGTGGAGTGTTTCTCCTTGGATTTATCCTGTATGGGACTCTCTGTGCTTCATACAGTTAATTAACTATTTCCTTTCCCATATTAGGGAAGTTTTCACCTATAATCTCTTCAAATATTTTATCAGTCCCTTTCTTTTTCTCTTCTTCTTCTGAAACCCCTATAATTTGAATGTTGGTGTGTTTAATGTTATCCCAGAAGTCTCTGAGACTGTTCTCAGTTCTTTTCATTCTTTTTTCTTTATTCTGCTCTGCAGTGGTTATTATTTTTTACATCTTTATTGGAGTATAATTGCTTTACAATGGTGTGTGAGTTTCTGCTTTATAACAAAGTGAATCAGTTGTACATATACATATGTTCCCATGTCTCTTCCCTCTTGCTTCTCCCTCCCTCCCACTCTCCCCATCCCACCCCTCCAGTCACAAAGCACCGAGCTTGTTTCCCTGTGCTATGCGGCTGCTTCCCACTAGCTATCTACCTTAAGTTTCATAGTGTCACTTATCCATTCTCCTGCCTCAATTTTTCTGCCATTGATCCCTTCTAGAGTATTTTTAATTTCATTTATTGTGCTGTTCATCATTGCTTGTTTCATCTTTAGTTCTTCTAGGTCCTTGTTAAATGTCTCTTGCATTTTCTCTATTCTATTTCCACGATTTTGGATCATCTTTACTATCATTATTCTGAATTCTTTATCAGGTAGACTGTCTATTTCCTCTTCATTTGTTAGGTTTGGTGTGTTTTTATCTTGCTCCTTCATCTGCTGTGTGTTTTTCTGTCTTCTTATTTTGCTAATCTTACTGTGTTTGGGTCTCCTTTTTGCAGGAAGTAAGTTCATAGTTCCCGTTGTTTTTGGTGTCTGTCCCCAGTGGCTAAAGTTGGTTGAGTGGGTTGTGTAGGCTTCCTGGTGGAGGGGACTAGTGCCTGTGTTCTGGTGGATGAGGCTGGATCTTGTCTTTCTGGTGGGCAGGTCCACGTCTGGTGTTGTGTTTTGGGGTGTCTGTGGACTTATTATGGTTTTGGCAGCCTCTCTGCTAATGCATGTGGTTGTGTTCCTGTCTTGCTAGTTGTTTGGCATAGGGTGACCAGCACTGTAACTTGATGGTTGTTGAGTGAAGCTTGGTCCTTGTGTTGAGATGGAGATGTCTGGGTGATTTTTTCCGTTTGATATTATGTGGAGCTGGGAGGTCTCTTGTGGACCAGTGTCCTGAAGTTGGCTCTCTCACCACAGAGGCACAGCACTGACTCCTGGCTGCAGCACAAAGAGACTTTCATCCACACGGCCCAGAATAAAAGGGAGAAAATATAGAAAGAAAGAAAGAAAGAAAGAAAGAAAGAGGATAAAATAATATAATATAATGTAAGATAAAATAAATTTATTAAAATAAAAAATAATTATTAAGAAAAAAAAATTTTTAAAGAAAAAGAAAAAAAAACAACGGATGGTTAGAATCCTAGGACAAATGGTGAAAGCAAAGCTATACAGACAAAATCTCACACAGAAGCATACACATACACACTCACAAAAAGAGGATAATGTGAAAAAAATAATAAATCTTTCTCTCAATGTCCACCTCCTCAATTTGGTATGATTCCTTGTCTATTCATGTATTCCACAGATGCAGGGTAGATCAAGTTGTTTGTGGAGCTTTAATCCGCTGCTTCTGAGCCTGCTGGGGGAGATTTCCCTTTCTCTTCCTTTTTCTCACAGCTCCCGGGGCTCAGCTTTGGATTTGGCCACACCTCTGCGTGTAGGTCGCTGGAGGGCCTCTATTCTTCACTCAGACAGGAAGGGGTTAAAGGAGCAGCTGCTTCGGGGTCTCTGGCTCATTCAGGCCGGCGGGGAGGGAGGGGTGCAGATGCGGGGCGAGACTGCGACAGCAGAGGCCGGCAGGACGTTACACCAGCCTGAGGCATGCCGTGTGTTCTCCCAGGAATGTTGTCCCTGGATCCCGGGACCCTGGCAGTGGTGGGCTGCACAGGCTCCCAAGAGGGGCGATGGGGATAGTGACCTGTTCTCTCACACAGGCTTCTTGGTGGTGGCAGCAGCAGCCTTAGCATCTCATGCCCATCTCTGGGGTCCGCGCTATTAGCCACAGCTCGTGCCTGTCTCTGGAGCTCCTTTAAGCAGCACTCTTAATCCCCTTGCCTTGAGCACCAGGAAACAAAGAGGGAAGAAAAAGTCTCTTGCCTCTTCAGCAGGTCCAGACATTTCTCTGGACTCCCTCCCGCCTAGCCGTGGTGCACTAACTCCCCGTAGGCTGTGTTCACGCCGCCAACCCCAGTCCTCTCCCTGCGCTCCGACCAAAGCCCAAGCCTCAGCTCCCAGCCCTGCCCGCCCCGGCGTGTGAGCAGACAAGCCTCTCGGGCTGGTGAGTGCTGGTCGGCATCGATCCTCTGTGCAGGAATCTCTCCGTTTTGCCCTCCGCATCCCTGTTTTTGTGCTCTCCTCCACGGCTCCGAAGTTTCCCCCTCCGCCACCCGCAGTCTCCACCTGCGAAGAGGCTTTCTATTGTGTGGAAACTTTTCCTCCTTCACAGCTCCCTCCCACTTGTGCAGATCACATCCCTATTCTTTTGTCTCTGTTTATTCTTTTTCCTTTTGCCCTACCCAGGTACGTAGAGAGTTTCTTGCTTTTTGGGAGGTCTGAGGACTTCTGCCAGCGTTCAGTAGGTGTTCTGTAGGAGTTGTTCCACGTGTAGATATATTTCTGGTCTGTCTGTGGGGCAGAAGGTCATCTCTGCGTCTTACTCTTCTGCCATCTTCCCCGTCCTCAACCCCGTCTTCCCCCTCCTCAACCCATCCTCCCCCTCCTCAACCTTATTTTTAACATTAATGTAACATCAGCACGGTGCCAAGTTTTATATAAATTGGAACCAATATGGTGACAAATTTACCAATTCATTCATTGGAAAATGAAATAAGAAAATAACAAATTGTTATTAATGTCACATTTCCAAAATCAGTTGTAATTAACAATTTTTCCCGATAACAAATAGATGTCATATAGTATAAAAAAGATATTGTGAGTTGCTGATTGCATTCTGACACTAATTCTCACATACCAGCTGGGTGTCCTATAATTTAATTCAATGCTGACACTATATGAGTATCAGATCCCAAAGGTGAAAGTGCAAGATCCCCAATAAGGCTACCTTTACTTCAGATGCCAGCCATAAGGAGGGTCCCCAGAGTACCCTCAGTTCTTCCAAGCTGACTACAAATTTGCAGTTTCCAACAGGTTTGATAATTTGTTTGATAATTCACTAGAAAATGCATAGAACTCAGGAAAGCACTATATTTATGATTACAATTTCATTATAAAGATTACAAATGAATAATCAGATGAAGAGATACATAGAGCAAGGCCTAGGAAGGTCTCGGGTACAGTAGTTTATGTTTTCTTGGAATCAGGCTGTGTCACCCTTTCAGTATATTCACATATTCACCAACCAGGAAGCTCCCATGAGCTTCAATGTCCAGACATTTTACATGGGGTGTCATTACATAAGCATGATTGATTAAATAACTGACGATGTAAGTGAACTCAATATCCAGCCCTACTCCCCTACTTGGATTTTGGGCAGCTGAAAGTTCCAACACTCTAATTATGCATTTGGCTTTTCTGATGACCAGCTCCCATCCTGAAGCTATGTAGCGGCTGCTATAGGTCATTTCATTAACATAGAAGACATAATCCTATCACTCTGAAAATTCCAAGGGTTTTTGAAGCTCTGTGCCAAGAACCAGGGACTAGAAAATCAGATATAGTCTTTACTACTTCACATTAATTTTCTAGTGCCCAAAGTAGGACATAGTGGTAGTGTCTCTTCAACACCAAACTTCTGCTTCCTCTTGAGTATAACCCCTCAACCCACCCAGACTCAAACTTATTCTTTCTTTCTGTCCCTAAATTCTCTATCCACTCCACCATCATTAAGTGGATATGACTAATATCAGCTTCAAGTATGATAATCTCCCTTGGTGTTCATTGATTCGTTTGTTAACCCAAAATAATTATTTTAAAAGTGATATATGTATATAATAGGATATTACCCAGCAATAAAAAGAAGGAAATCTTGCCATTTGCTACAACATATATGAACTTTTAGGACATTATATAAGTGTAATAGGTTAGACAGAGAAACTCAAATACTGTATGATCTCATTTTCATGTGGAATCTAAAAAAACTGAGCTCATAGAAATGTAGTAGATTCTAGGGGCTGGAGGGTGGGGAAAATGGGGAGATGTTGGTCAAAAGTACAAATATTCAGTTAGGAGATGAATAAGTTCTGAGGATCCAATGTACATCATGGTGACTATTGTTAAAAATACTGTATTATAATTGAAAATTGCTAAGAGAGTTCATCTTAAATGTTCTCACTACACACCAAAGTAACTCTGTGAAGTGATGGATGTGTTAACTAACCTTATTGTGGAAATCATTTTACAGTATATACATATACCAAATTATCACATTGCACACCTTAAACTTACACATCATATGTCAATTATATATCAATAATGCCGAAAAAATTATTATTATTATTATTATTATACCTACTATGTATTAAGCATTATTCTTTGTGTCTCACAGCACTGTTCACTCTATGTCTTATAAGATAAAATTTTATGAATATCTTAATCTATCTTTGTATATTTATTTAACTTGGAGCTTGGTAATTATTTGTTATTGAATGTTGCCATCTACATACTAGAGGTTGCCATCTACCTATGAATTAATATATTAATTAAACAAATATTTATTTCTTATCTATAATATGTTGTGGGGCATGGCAGTGAATAAAGCACATGCATTTTCGAGCTTATAATCTACAGAATATACAAACAACAAATAAATGTAAAATATTAGGTTAAAATATAGGACAAGTACAAGTGATAATGTGTGTCATTTTAATTAAGGAGGGTCATAAGATAAAGCTCTGAAAAGATAAAGTTATAGCAAAGGAAGGAAGCCACTGGATCAGGAAATGAGACATGAAACAATCTGGGAGAAGAATATTATAACAAGGACAAAGACCTAGAAGTAACAATAAGTTTGTGGGTTTTAGCAACAGCAAGGTTAATGTAGTTAAGTCATAATGAGTTGGAGGATGGTAGGAGATGAGGTCAGTGAGCTAAAGAAGGGCCATATCATGTAGGACCTTGTAAGCCATGACAAGGTGTTTATATATTTTTTTCTCAGTACAGTAGATAACCACTTGGTTTTATCTTTGAAGAATTTTGAGCATGAGAGTGACACAATTTAATGTATATTTTAAAAAATCCCTCTACCAGCACTGTGAAAGACTGACTATATGGGGGCAAGAATGGAGCCATGTAGACCACTTAAGATACTATTATTATAGTTTAGACCAGAGATCAGTGGCTTGGATAAGGTAGCAGTTGAGGAGGTGAGAAAATATACTTGAGATATATTTTTTAAAAGAAGAGTGAATAGAATTTGATAATGGATTAGATGTAGAGTGGAAGGGAAAGAGAAAAATAAAATATGACCTCTGGGGTTTTGACCAAAGCAACCAAGTGAATGGTTTACTGACATGAGGAACAATTGATAAAGAACAAGATAGATGGAGAGTGGTGATGTAGTCAAGAGATGCATTTTACACATGTTAAATTTGATATGTTATTAGGCAACAAGTAGTGTAGTCCCAAGGCAGTTGGACATAGGAGTCTATAGCTTATGGAAGTTCAAAGGCTGGACAAATTTGGGGTCATCAGAATATAAATCCTATTTAAAACCATTAAAAATTAAATCACCAAGAATATGAAACTAAATAGAGATAAACAGAAAACATACAATATTTAATAAATGGGAAAGAAGAGTAGGAAAACTAAAATAAAGCTGAGAAGGGGATTCTAATGAGGTATGACGAAAACAAGGAGAATATCCTGCCCTAGATGAAACCAAGTCATAACAGTGCTTCAACAACAGAAAAGTGATCAACTGTGTTAAATGCTGCTGAAAGATCAAATAAAATACAGATGAAAACTGACCATAGATTTGAAAAAAATGGAGGTCACTGGGAATCACAATACAAGGTTTCAGTGCAGTTATGAGAACAAAATCTAATTAGAGTGTGTTTGGAAGACAATGAGATGTGGAAAATTTGAGAGACTAAGTGTAGACAACACTTTTGAATGGAGGTTTGCTGCATATATTATCATAGAAAAGGAGTAAGAAGTGGTAAATTATAAGGGATTTGGGCCCTACGGAAATTGTTTTTGTTGTTGGTAGTGTTGTTGTTTAAGATGCGAAATATTTCAACATGTTTATTGGTTGAGAACCTAGTGTACAGGGATAAATTGATGATGCAGGAAATAAGTTATTTTCAGGAGCAAAGTACATAATTGGAGTAAAGCAGATTATGTGGGTGCAGATACAGTGAGATGGGTAAATGTTTTAGTAGGAGCTTGTGATAGGCCTCTTCAGATACCATCAATTTTATCAGTGAAATAACAGGCCAGTTAATCAGTTAAGGTGAGGAGAGGGAAGGCAATATTGGATGTTTGAGAAGAGGAGGTGTGAAATAGTTGCTAGGGCCAGAGGAACAGAGGATAAAAATGGACTTGGAAGTAAAGTAGGAACACCTGGAAGTACTGAAATATCACTTCAAATTTTAGTCATAAACTTAAAATGAGACCATACATGGAAGTCTTAAACAAATAAGATGTAAACTACATTTGGAACTACCTGACTTCAGCAAATAGAAGAGCAAACAGAAGATTTGGTATCAAAGAGCTACCTTCCAGTCATAATATTAAGCCAAAATGGTCAATAAAATATACAGAGGCCAATGGGCACAAAGGGATCACTATTTGGGAAATTAGCTCTTGACACGAGCTTACTGCTTTTGGATACAGGGCTGGTGCTGTTGAAGGCAATAGTGATGGTGATGGTGATGATGCTGATGTTTTTGTTTCAAGATATAGGTCCAGGGCCTCCAACCTCCTTCACAGAAGTAGAGAAGATACAGAGACAAGTTATTATGAGTGTCTCCATTTCATAGTATACAGTGTTTTTGAGCTTCAAAGATGATAAATTCCATCTATTTGTCCTCCTATTTCCACATTATCCATTATTCCCCACAATGGACACTCTATTTGCTTAGCTAAATTCATTACTCATAAAAGAAAGAGGAACACTCTTTTATTTTATTCAGAGATTTACTCTGAAGTGTGAGTGGAACTGCATATCAAATTTTGTATTAGGCCTTAGTTTTATTAATATCAACTCTGTTGCCTTCACAGTATCACTGAAACCATACCATGCAGATAAAGCCTCATAATGAGATCAGTTGTCAGCAAACTCTACTTGATATTATAGGAAGGATTCTGGTGGAACTCTATGTGTTACTTTGCTGATGCAACAAGACTATCCTGATTAGATCACAGTAAACCAGAAAAATGCTTGCCTTGATGCCATTTCTACATGAGGCACATATGATAACACTCAGAAGGACTTGTTATTCCTTGGCACTATATATTGTATCTGGTTTTAGCTTTAACACACAGCAGGGAATTTACAGCCAGAGATTTGTTGCAAAAAAAAATGGTCAAGAGGAGAGAAATCAAGATGGTAGAGTAGGAGGATGCTGAGCTCACCTCCTCCCTTGAACACAAAAGAAATAAATCTACATGTGGAGCAACTCTCATTGAAAACAAACTGGAGGCTGGCAGAAAGATTCACACAGAGTTGGGTAGGAAGGGAGGTGAAGCAATCAGGTAGGGACCTGCACCCCTAGCAGGGGAGACAGAAGAGAAGGGGCTATCACAGGCTTGGAGATCCACTCTGGGAGGTGAGAGACTGGAGCCAAATATCAGCACACCAGCTCTGGGTTCTGACAACAAGAAGACAAGTCCCCTTAGCTGATTTGAAAACCAGTGGGAGTTACAGGAAGGCTGTAAGAAACTGAGACTCCACTCATGAAGAGCACACACACACACACACACACACACACACACACACACATGCTTGCTTACTCCCTGGAACAAGAGGAAGAAGGTTGAAAATGGCCCGGGGCTCTGGCCAGATTCCTTCAATTGCTCCAACATTCACCCCAGCCCACACAGGGTGCTTGCTCCAGCCCCTCTAGCTCGAGCACAGCTCTCCACTAGGATGAAAGCTGCCTTTGCCAAGGAGAATGTGCACATGGGTGGAATGGAGCCAGCTTGGACCTGGACCTGCATTTGAACACAGTGAAAACAACCATTATCAGAGTACACACAGAGGTGGCAGATAGAAAGCTACCTGAGGATCTGACTGGAGTGCCAGGAGCATCCCAGTGGGTGCCCTGGCTTGCACTAGGCATCTGATTCATCCCTATTGCTCTGGCACTGATTTGTAGTGGAGCAGAAGTGCCATTGCTGGGAGGAGACCACACACTTAGAGGGAGTGGAACCAGCTTGGGCTGGAACCTTAGGGCTTCTGCTCTGACAACATGAACCCAATCTCACTGGTGATAGGGCAGTGATGGCCACTGAGCATAGGAGAAACTGTGGATTCTACCTGGTTCTGGCTCTAACTCCTCCATATCCAGCCCAACCTCCCACTGAAGTGGTAGATGCTAGCATACAAATGGGGAAGATGTGACCCATGCTCACTTTAGATACAGCTCTCCCACCAAAGCCACTGGGCGCATGCAGACTGCATAGGAGCACTCCTCCACAAAGACACACCTTCAAGACAGGGATAGGTAATTGTATCACACAATTCCATACAGACAAAGAAAATTAAACAAAATGGGAAGACAGAGAAATTTGTTTCAAATGAAAGAATACAAAAAAAAAAAAACCCTGAAAATGTCCCTAATGAAACAGAGATAAATAATTTATTAGATCAGGGGTTCAAAGCATCAGTAATAAAAGTACTAACTGAACTTGGGGCAAGAATAGATTAAAATAGTGATAATTTTAGCAGGGAACTATAAAATTAATAAAGAATCAGTCAGAATAGAATACAAAAATTAAAATGAAAAATACACTACAAGGCATCAGTAGCAGACCAGGTGATACTGAAGAAGGCATAAGTGATCTGGAAGACAGAATAATGGAATTCATCCAATCAGAGCAGCAAAAAGAAAAACAAATTAAAAAAATGAAAATAGTGTAAGGGGCCTCTGGGACAATCATAAGCATAATCACATTCTTATTATAGGACTTCCAGAAGGAGAAGAGTGAGAGTAAAGTGTTGAAAATTCATTTGATGAAATTATAGCTGAAAACTTCCCAAAGATGAAGAAGGAAATGGATTTCCACATCCAAAAATCACAGAGAGTTCCAAACAAGGTGAACCCCAAAAGAACTACACCAAGACATATCATCATTAGAATGGCAAAAGATAAAAAGAGAATTTTAGGGCTTCCTTGGTGGCGCATTGGTTGAGCGTCCACCTGCTGATGCAGGGGACACAGATTCATGCCACAGAGCAGCTGGGCCCGTGAGCCATGGCCACTGAGCCTGCATGTCCGGAGCCTGTGCTCTGCAACAGGAGAGGCCACAACAGTAAGAGACCCGTGTACCGCAAAAAAAAAAAAAAAAAAAAAAAGAGAGAATTTTAAAAGCAGCAAGAGAAAAACAGAGAGCTATATAAAAGGGAACCCCCGTAACGCTATCAGCTGAATTTTCTGCAGAAACTTTCCATGCCAGTAGAGAGAGGCATAATATATTTAAAGTGCTGAAAGGGAAAACCTACAACCTAGAATATTCCACCCAGCAAGGTTATCATTCAGAGTTGAAGGAGAGATAAATAACATAGACAAGCAAAAACTAAGAGTTTATCAATACTAAACCAACCCTACAACAGGCATTAAATGTTCTTCTTTAAGTGGAAAAGTAAAGGGTACAACAAGTAAAGAATTTATGGAAAAGGTAAATCCTACTAACAGAGGTAACTATTTAGTAATGTCTGTGGCTCAGTCAATTAAATAAGCTAGTATAAAGATTAAAGACAAAAAATTGTAAAATCGAGCATAACTACAATGAACAGTTAAGGGTTAGACAAGGAGATGTAACATATGACATCGAAAACACAAAATGTGGGGTAAGAGAGTAAAAACTATAGATCTTTTAGAATGTGTTTGAAAGATTATCAGTTTAAAATAAGTTGATATAGTTATAGATCAGCATATATGAACCCCGTGGTAATCATAAAAAAAAAAAAAAACTACAATAGATACACAAAAACTAGGGAGAAAGGAAAACAAGCATACCATCAAAGAAAATCAGCAAACCACAAAGGAAGAAACTAAAAGATGAATAAATGAACAGAGAAGAAATAAAAAACAGAAAACAAGTAACACAATGGTAAGGCATACATACCTCTCAGTAATCACTTTAAATGTCAATGAACTAAATGTTCCAATCAAAAGATATATGGTTGCTGATTGGATAAAAAAACAAGACCCATTCATGTGTTGTATACAAGAGACTCACTTCAGAGCTAAAGACACACACAGACTGAAAGCGAGGGAATGGAAAAAGACATTTCATGCAAATGGACATGATGGAAAATCTGGGGTAGCAATACTCATATCAGACAAAGTAGACTTTAAAACAACATCTATTACAAAAGACAAAGATGGGCACTTTATAATGATATAGGGATAAACACAAGAAGAAGATACAATATTTGTTAACATAGGCACACCTAATATAGGAGCACCTAATATATAAAGCAAATATTAACAGACTTAAAGGGAAAATGACAATAATAGTAGGGATTTTAACACCACACTCACATCAATGGACAGATCATCAAGACAGAAAATTAATAAGGCAACATTGGTCTTAAATGACATATTGGACCTGTTGGACTTAATAGATATCTACAGATATTCCATCCAAAACCATCAGAATACATATGTTTTCAAGTGCACATGGAAAAATCTCCAGGATAGAACACATACTAGGTCACAAACCAAGTCTCAACAAATTTAAGAAGATAGAAATTATATCAAGCATTTTTTTTCCTAATCACCACAACATGAAACTAGAAATCAATGATAGGAATAAAAATAGGAAAAACACAAATTTGTGATGAGTAAACAACATGCTACTAAAAAAAACTAATGGGTCAATGAAGAAATCAGAAAATACCTTGAGACAAATGAAAATAAGAATACAACTTTATAAAATCTCTTGGATGCAGCAAAAGCATGCTAGGAGGAAGTTTGTAGCTATAACTCAAGGAGCTGGGAATATCTCAAATAAACAGCTAACTAACCAACTAAGGAAATTAGAAGTAGAAAACTAAAGGCCAAAGTTAGCAGAAGGAAGGAAATAATAAAAATCACAGAGTAAATAAATGAGATAAAAATAGAAAAGATCAATAAAACCAAG
Source organism: Monodon monoceros (assembly GCF_005190385.1). Lineage (NCBI taxonomy): Eukaryota > Metazoa > Chordata > Mammalia > Artiodactyla > Monodontidae > Monodon > Monodon monoceros. The sequence continues at coordinate 69,912,303 of NW_021703779.1, read as the reverse complement.
AGCTGTTTTTTTTAATATAAACAAAATTAATAAGCCTTTAGCCAGGATTGTTAAGAGAGAAAGAGAAAGGACCCAAATAAACTAAATGCGAAATGAAATAGGAGAAACCACAATTGATATCACAAAGATACAAAAAATAAGAGAATACTGTGAACAGTTATATGCCAACAAATTTGACAACCTAGAAGAAATGGATAAGCAAGTAGAGACATACAATCTTCCAAGACTGAATCAGGAAGAAAAAGGTAAACTGAGAAGACTGATCATTAGTAGTGAAATTGAAGCAATAATCACAAAACTTCCAGCAAGCAAAAGTTTAGGACTGGAGAGCTTCACAGGGGTATTTTACCAAATGTACAAAGAAGACCTAATACCCACCCTTCTCAAACTATTCTGAAAAGTTGAAGAAGAGGGAACACTTCCAAATGCATTCTATGATGCCACCATTACCATGATACCAAAACCAGACAAAGAAACTAAAAAAAAAAAAAAAAAAGAATATTGCATGTCCTCTACAAACAGTGTCAGTTTTCTTTCTTCCTTTCCAATTGGATTCACTTTATTTATTTTTCTTCTCTGATTGCTGTGGCTAGGAATTCCAAAATTATGTTGAACTAAAGTGGAGAGAGTGGGCATCCTTGTCTTGTTCCTGATCTTGGAGGAAATGATTTCAGCTTTTCACTGTTGAGTATGATGTTAGATGTGGGTTTGTCATATACGGCCATTATTTTGTTGAGGTATGTTCCCTCTATGCTCACTTTCTGGAGAATGCTTTTGTTTTTATCATAATTTGGTGTTGAATTTTATCAAAGGTATTTTCTGCATCTATTGAGATCATTATATTGGTTTTTATTCTTCAGTTTGTTAATGTGGTGTATCACATTGATTGATTTGCAGATAATGAAAAATCTCTACATCCCTGGGATAAATCCCACTTAAACATTGTGTATGATCCTTTTAATGTATTGTTGCATTCTGTTTGCTGGTATTTTGTTGAGGATTTTTGAACCTATGTTCATCAATGTTATTGGCCTGTAATTTTCTTTTTTGATATCTTTGTCTGGTTTTGGTATCTGGGTGGTGCTGGCATCATAGAATGAGTTTGGGAGTCTACCTTCCCCTGCAAATTTTTGGAAGAGTTTCAGGATAGATGTTCAGAAAGATAGATTTTCTGCCTATGTTCCTAGAGGAAACAGGCAGAACATACTTTGACATAAATTGCAGCAATATTGTTTTGGATCTGTCTCCTAAAGTAAAAGAAATAAAACTAAAAATAATTAAATGGGACCTAATTAAACTTAAAAGGTGTTTCACAGGAAAGGAAACCATGAACAACATGAAAAAACAAGCTACTGAAAGGGAGAAAATATTTCCAAATGATATGACTGAAAAAGGATTTATATCCAAACTGTATAAACATCCACTGTGGAAAACAGTATGGAGGTTTCTCAAAAAAACTAAAAATAGAACTACCATATACCCAGCAATTCCACTCTTTGGTATATATCCTAAAAAAACAAAGACACTAATTTGAAAAGATATGTGCACCCTAATGTTCATAGCAGCATTATTTACAATTGCCAAGATATAAAAACAACCTAAGTGTCCATCTACAGAAGAATGGATAAAGAAGATGTGATATATATATATGTGTGTGTGTGTGTGTGTGTGTGTGTGTGTGTCTGTGTTATATAACATATATATGTTATATATATATAACAAATGAATATCACTCAGCCATATAAAAGAACAAAATTTTGCCATTTACAGCAACATGGATAGACTTGGAGAGCATTATGCTGAGTAAAATAAGTCAGACAGAGAAAGACAAATACTGTGTGATATCACTTATATGTAGAATCTAAAAAATACAACACAATGATCTAGTGAATATAAGAAAAAGAAGCAGATTCACAGATATACAGCACAAAGTAGTGGTTACCAGTGGGGGCAGAGAGGCAATTTAGGGCTGGAGGAGTGGTAGACACAAACTATTCGATATAAGATATGCTCAAGGAATATTGTACAACACGGGGATTGTAGCCAATATTTTTTTTTAGTAACTGTAAATGGACAGCAACCTTTAAAAATTGTATAAAAGTAAAAAAAAATAAGTAAAATAAAATAAACATAAAAAAGAATATGTGGGGAAAATTACAAAAAATTATTACAGGTCAATATCTCTGATAAATATAGATGAAAACAGCCTCAAATGATAGTAGCAAACAGAATCCAACAAAATGTAAAAAGGATAATACACCATGATCAAGTGGGATTTATTCCAGACATGCAAGGGTGGTTTAATATCCACATATCTATCAATGTGGTACACCACAGTAACAAAAGAAGGAATAAAAATCACAAGATCATCTCAATAGATGCCAAAGAAAACATTTGACAGAGTTAAGCATTGATTTATGATAAAATCTCTTATCAAAGTTTGTGTAGAGGAAACTTATCTCAACATATCTCAATATAATAAAGACTATTCATGAGAAAACTGCACGAAAGAGTATACTCAATGGTGAAAGCCTAAAATCTTTCCCTCTAAAATCAAGAAAAAGAAAAGGAGCCTACTCTTGCATCTTTTATTTAACACAATATTAGATGTCTTAGCCACAGCATTTAGAGATGAAAAAAATTAAAGCCATACAAATTAGAAAGAAAAAGTAAAACTGTCACTATTTGCAGATGACATACTACATATAGAAAATCCTAAAGTCTCTACCAAAAAACTATTGGGAGTAATAAAAAAAATTCTGTAAAATTGCAGGATACAAGATTAACATACAGATATCTGCTGCTTTTCTATACACTAATAATCAGCTATCAGAAAGAGAAAGCAAGAAAAAAATCCAATTTAAGATCACATCTAAAAGAATAAAATAGCTAGAAATAAGATTACCAAGGAGATGAAAGACCTATACTCTAGAAACTATAAAAACTTTATGTAGGAAATTGAGGATGATGATAAAAAGGAATTAAAATGTATTCTGTGTTCATGAATTACAAGATTTAATATTGCTAAATTGTCCATACTACACAAAGCCATCTACAGATTTAATGCAATCTGTACCAAAACATCCATGACATTTTCCACAGTACTAAAACAAATAATCAAAAATTACATTGAACAAAAAAAGACCTTGAACACCCAAAGCAAAAGAGAAAAATGAACAAAGCTGGAAGTATCACACTCCCTGACTTCAGAATGTACTACAAAGCTACAGTAATCAAAGAATTATTTTACTGGCAGAAAAAGTAGTCACATAGATCAATGGAATAAAATAGAGAGTCCAGAAAAAAAAATCCATGCACTTATGGTCAATTAAATTATGACAAAGGAGGCAAGAATATACAATGGAGAAAAGAAAGTCTGTTCAATAAGTGGTGCTGGGAAAAGTGGACACCTATATGTAAAAGAATAAAATTAGTACATTTTCTTAAACCATTCACAAAAATTAACTCAAAATGGATTAAAGACCTAAATGTAAGACTGGAAAACATAAAATGTCTAGAAGAAATCATAATTAGGACAATCTTTGACATAAATTGTAACAATATTTCTTTGGATCTCCTAAAGCAAAGGAACAAAAACAAAGGAACAAAAGAAAAATATACTGATGTTACTTAATTAAACTTAAAAGGTTTTGCAGAGCAAAAGAATCTGTCATCAAAACAAAAGCACAGCTTAATGAATGGAAGAAAATATTTGTGAATGATATGACCAATAATATGTTAATATCCAAAAATATGTACACAGCTCATGCAAATCAATATCAAAAAAAAGTCCAAGTTTTAAAAGAGCAGAAGGCCTGAATAGACATTTTTCAAAAAGACATGCAGATAGCTAATCGTCACATGGAATAATTCTCACTAATCATAAGAGAACTGTAAATCAAAAACACAATGACCTAGGGGCAGGACAGAACGAAAGGTGTAGACGTAGAGAATGGACTTGAGGACATGGGGCGAGGGAAGGGTAAGCTGGGACAAAGTGAGAGAGTGGCATGGACATATATACACTACCAAATGTAAAATAGATAGCTAGTGAGAAGTAGCTGCATAGCACAGGGAGATCAGCTCAGTGCTTTGTGACCACATAGAGGGCTGGGATAGGGAGGGTGGGAGAGGGACACAAGAGGCAGGAGATATGGGGATATATGTATATATATAATTGATTCACTTTGTTATAAAGCAGAAACTAACACACCATTGCAAAGCAATTATACACCAATAAAGAAGTTTAAAAAAAAAACACGATATCACCTCACACCAGTCAGAATGGTTACAGTCCAAACAAAAAAAAAAAGAATAAATATAACAAAACAGACACACAGAAAGAGGAAAACAAATAAAACTAGTGCTATCCAAGTAGAAGAAGAATTGGGGGAGGTGCAAAATAAAGGTAGAGGATTTTTCTTTAATTTTTTTAACATCTTTATTGGAGTATAATTGCTTTACAATGATGTGTTAGTTTCTGCATTATATTAAAGGGAATCAGTTATACATAAACATATGTCCCCATGTTTCTTCCCTCTTGTGTCTCCCTCCTTCCCACCCTCCCTATCCCACCACTCTAGGCAATCACAATTCACCGAGCTGATCTCCCTGTGCTATGTGGCTGCTTTTCCCTATCAATCTATTTTACGTTTGGTAGTGTATATATGTCCATGACACTCTCTCACTTTGTACCAGTTTACCCTTCCCCCTCCCCGTATACTCAAATCCATTCTATAGTAGGTCTGTGTCTTTATTCCTGTCTTGCAGCTAGGTTCTTCATGACCACTTTTTTTTTATATTCCATATATATATGTTACCATACGGTATTTGTTTTTCTCTTTCTGACTTACTTCACTCTGTATGACAAATCTATGTCCATCCACCTCACTACAAATAACTCAGTTTCGTTTCTTTTTATGGCTGAGTAATATTCCATTGGCTATATGGGCCACATCTTCGTTATCCATTCATCTGTTGATGGACACTTAGGTTGCTTCCATGTTCTGACTATTGAAAATAGAGCTGCAATGAACATTGTAGTACATGACTATTTTTGAATTATGGTTTTCTCAGGGTATATGCCCAGTAGTGGGATTACTGGGTCGTATGGTAGTTCTATTTTTAGTTTTTAAGAAACTTCCATACTGTTCTCCATAGTTGCTGTATCAGTTTATATACCCACAAACAATGCAAGAGGGTTCACTTTTCTCCACACCCTCTCCAGCATTTATTGTTTGTAGATGTTTTAATGATATCCATTCTGACCTATGTGAGATGGTATCTCATTGTAGCTCTGATTTGCATTTGTCTACTGATTAATGATGTAGAGCATTCTTTCATGTGTTTGTTGGCAATCTGTATATCTTCTTTGGACAAATGTCTATTTAGGTCTTCTGCCCATTATTGGATTGTTTTTTATGTTTTTTGGGGTTTTTTTTTGATATTGAGATGCATGCTTGTAAAGTTTGGAGATTAATCCTTTGTCAGTTGCTTTATTTGCAAATATTTTATCCCATTCTGAGGGTTCACTTTTCATCTTGTTTAAGGTTTCCTTTGCAGTGCAAAAGCTCTTAAGTTTCATTAGGTTCCATTTATTTATTTTTGTTTTCCTTTCCATTTCTCTAGGAGCTGAGTCAAAAAGAATCTTGCTGTGATTTATATCATAGACGGTTCTGTCTTTGTTTCCTCTAAGATAGTGTCTGGCCATACATTTAGGTCTTTAATCTATTTTGAGTTTATTTTTGTGTATTGTGTTAGGGAGTGTTCTAACTTCATTCTTTTACATTTAGCTGTCCAGTTTTCTGAGCACCACTTATTGAAGAGGCTGTCTTTTCTCCACTGCATATTCTTGCCTTCCTTATCAAAAGTAAGGTGACCATATGTGTGTGGCTTTATGTGTGAGCTTTCTATCCTGTACCATTGATCTATATTTCTGTTTCAGTGCCAGTACAATACAGTCTTGATTACTGTAGCTTTGTAGTATAGTCTGAGGTCTAGGAGACTGACTCCTCCAGCTCAGCTTTTCTTTCTCAATATTGCTTTTGCTATTTGTGTTCTTTTGTGTTTCCATACAAATTATAAAATATTTTGTTCTAGTTCTGTGAAAAATGTCAGTGGTATTTTGATAGGGATTGCATTGAATCTATAGATTGCTTTGAGTGGTAGAGGCATTCTCACAATGTTGATTCCTGCAATCCAAGAACATGGCATATCTCTCCATCTATTTGTATCATCTTTAATTTCTTTCATCAGTGTCTTATAATTTTCTGTATAAAGGTATTTTGTCTCCTTAGGTAGGTTTAGTCCTAGATATTTTATTCTTTTTGTTGCAGTGGTAAATGGGAGTGTTTTCTTAATTTCACTTCCACATATTTCATCATTAGTGTATAGGAATGCAAGAGATTTCTGTGCATTGTTTTTGTATCCTGCTACTTTACCAAATTCATTGATTAGCTCTAGTAGTTTTCTGGTAACATCTTTAGGATTATCTATTTATAGTGTCATGTCATCTGCAAACAGTCACAGCTTTACTTCTTCTTTTCTGATTTGGATTCCTTTTATTTCTCTTTCTTCTATGACTGCTGTGGTGAAAACTTCCAAATCTATGTTGAATAATAGTGGTGAGAGTGGGCAACCTTGTCTTGTTCCTGATCTTAATGGAAATGGTTTCAGTTTTTCACCATTGAGGATGATGTTGGCTGTGGGTTTTTCATATATGGCCTTTATTAAGTTGAGGAAAGTTCTCTCTAAGCCCACTTTCTGGAGAGTTTTAATCATAAATCATTGTGGAATTTTGTCAAAAGCTTTTTCTGCATCTATTGAGATCATCATATGTTTTTCTCCCTCAATTTTTGAATATGGTGTATCACAGAGCTTGATTTGTGTAAATTGAACAATCCTTGCATTCCTGAGATAAACCCCACTTGATCATGTTGTATGATCCCTCTAATGTGCTGTTGGATTCTGTTTGCTAGTATTTTGTTGAGGATTTTTGCATCTATTTTCATTAAGTATATTGCCCTGTAGTGTTCTTTCTTTGTGAAATCTTTGTCTGATTTTGGTAACAGGGTGATGGTGGCCTTGTAGAATGAGTTGGGTGTGTTACTCCCTCTGCTATATTTTGGAAGAGTTTGAGGATAGGTGTTAGTTCTTCTCTAAATGTTTGATAGAAGTCACCTGTGAAGCCATCTGGTCCTGGGCTTTTGTTTGTTGGAAGATTTTTAATTGCAGTTTCAATTTCAGTGCTTGTGATTTGTCTCTTCATATTTTCTATTTCTTCCTGGTTCAGTCTCATAAGGTTGGGCATTTCTAAGAATTTGTCCATTTTATTGGCATAGAGTTGCTTTTAGTAATCACTCATGATCCTTTGTATTTCTGCAGTGTCAGTTGTTACTCCTCCTTTTTCATTTCTAATGCTATTGATTTGAGTCTTCTCCCTTTTTTTCTTGTTGAGTCTGGCTAATGGTTTATCAATTTTGTTTATCTTGTCAAAGAACCAGCTTTTAGTTTTGTGATCTTTGCTATAGTCTCCTTCATTTCTTTTTCATTTATTTCTCATCTGATCTTTATGATTTCTTTCCTTCTGCTAACTTTGGGGTTGTTTTGTTCTTCTTTCTGTAATTGCTTTAGGTGTAAGTTTAAGTTGTTTATTTGAGATGTTTTTTGTTTCTTAAGGTAGGATTGCAATGCTATAATCTTCCCTCTTGGAACTGTTTTGGTGAATCCCATAGTTTTTGGGTCATCGTGTTTTCATTGTCATTTGTTTCTAAGTATTTTGATTCCCTCTTTGATTTCTTCAGTGAGCTCTTGGTTATTAAGTAGTGTATTGTTTAGCCTCCATGTGTTTGCATTTTTTACAGATTTTTTCCCTGTAATTCATATCTAGCCTCATAGAGTTGTGGTTGGAAAAGATAATACAATTTCAATTTATTATATTTATCACGGCTTAATTTGTGAACCAAGATATGATCTATCCTGCAAAATGTTCCATGAGCACTTGAGAAGAATGTGTATTCTGTTGTTTGGGGTTGGAATCTCCTAAAATATCAATTAAGTCCAACTTGTTTAATGTATCATTTAAAGCTTGTGTCTCCTTATTTATTTTCTTTTTGGATGATCTGTCCATTGGTGAAAGTGGGGTGTTAAAGTCCCCTACTATGATTGTGTTACTGTCCGTTTCAACTTTTATTGCTGTTAGTATTTGCCTTATGTATTGAGGTGCTCCTATGTTGGGTGCGTAAGTATTGACAATTTTTATATCTTCTTCTTGGATTGGTCCCTTGATCATTATGCAGTGTCCTTCTTTGTCTCTTGTAATATTTGCTTTAAAGTCTATTTTGTCTGAAATGAGAATTTCTACTCCAGCTTTCTTTTGATTTCCAGTTGCATGCAACATCTTTTTCCATCCCCTCAGTTTCCCTCTGTATGTATCCCTAGGTCTGAAGTGGGTCTCCTGTAGACAGCATACATATGGGTCTTGTTTTTATATCCCTTCAGCCAGTCTATGTCTTTTCATTGGATCTTTTAATCCATTTACATTTACGGTAATTACCAATATGTGTGTTCCTATTTCTATTTTCTTAATTGTTTTGTGTTTGCTATTGTAGCTCTTTTCCTTCTCTTGTGTTTCCTGCTTAGAGAAGTTCCTTTAGCATTTGTTGTAAAGCTGGTTTAGTGGTGCTGAATTCTCTTAGCATTTGCTTGTCCATAAAGGTTTTAATTTCTCTGTCAAATGTGAATGAGAACCTGACTGCATAGCGTAATCTTGGTTGTACGTTTTTCTCCTTCATCACTTTAAATATGTTCTGCCACTCCCTTCTGGCTTGGAGAGTTTCTGCTGAAAGATCAACTGTTAACCATATAGGGCATCCCTTGTGTGTTATTTGTTGTTTTTTCCCTCGTTTCTTTTAATATTTTTTCTTTGTATTTAATTTTTGATAGTTTGAGTACTTTGTGATTTGGCCAGTTTCTCCTTGGATTTATCCTGTATGGGACTCTCTGTGCTTCCTGGACTTCATTAACTACTTCCTTTCCCATACTGTGGAAATTTTCAACTATTATCACTTCAAATATTTTCTCAATCCCTTTCTTTTTCTCTTCTTTTTCTGGGACCCCTATAATTCGGATGTTGATGCATTTAATGCTTTCCCAGTGGTCTCTGTGAGTGTCCTCAATTCTTTTCATTCCTTTTTCTTTATTCTACTCTGCAGTAGTTATTTCAACCATTTTATCTTCCAGGTCACTTATCCGTTATTCTGCCTCAGTTATTCTGCTCTTGATCCCTTCTTGAGAATTTTTAAGTTCATTCATTGTGTTGTTCATCTCTCTTTGCTTACTCTTTAGTTCTTCTAGGTCCTTGTTAATCATTTCTTGTATTTTCTCCATTCTGTTTCCAAGATTTTAGATCATCCTTACTAACATTATTCTTAATTCTTTTTCAGGCAGACTGCCTACTTCCTCTTCATTTGTTAGGTCTGGTGGGTTTTTGCCTTGTTCCTTCACCTGCTGTGTCTTTCTCTGTCCTCTCATTTTGCTTAAGTTACTGTGTTTGCAGTCTCCTTTTCGCAGGCTACAGGACATCATTCCCGTTTTTGTTGGTATTTGTCCCCAGTGGCTAAGATTGGTTCAGTGGGTAGTGTAGGCTTCCTGGTGGAGGCGACTTTTGCCTTTGTTCTGGTGGATGAAGCTGCATCTTGTATTTCTGGTGGGCAGGTCCACGTCTGGTGTGTGTTTTGGGGTGTCTGTGGCCTTATGATGATTTTAGGCATACTCTCTACTAATGGATGGGTTTGTTTTCCTGTCTTGCTAGTTGTTTGGTATAGGTTGTCCAGCTCTGTAGTTTGCTGGTCATTGAGTGGAGCTGGGTCTTGGTGTTGAAATGGAGATCTCTGGGAGATTTTTGCCATTTGATATTACATGGAGGTGAGAGGTCTCTTGTGGACCAGTGTCCTGAACTTGGCCCTCCCACTTCAGAGGCACAGCTCTGATGCCTGGCTGGAGGACCAAGAGCCTTTCATCCATATGAGTCAGCATAAAAGTGAGAAAAGAAAGAAAGAATAAAATAAAATAAAAGTTATTAAAATAAAAAATAATTATTAGAAAATTTTTTTCTTTGTAATTCTATTTTATTTATTTTTCTTCAAGTTTTATTGATTTAATTGACATACAGCACTATTTGTTTGAGTACAGCATAATGATTTGACTTACGTACATCATGAAATGATTATCACAGTAAGTTTAGTGAACATCTATCATCTCATATATATACAACATTTAAGAAATGGAAAAAAATATTTTCTTTGTGATGAGAACTCTTAGGATTTACTCTCTTAATCACTTTCATATATAAAAAATAATGAAAGAAAGAAGAGTTCAACCAAAACAAATAACAAATCTACCAATGATCACAAGTGCTAAAAACTGTACTAAAAAAAAAAAAAGGAGAGACAGAACCCAGGAGAAATGCTAAATGCAAAGCTATACACACAAAATCACACAGAGAAGTATACACATATCCACTCACAAAAATAGAAAAAGGGGAAAAAAATATATCGTTGCTCCCAAAGTCCACCTCCTCAATTTGGGATGATTGTTGTCTATTCAGGTATTCCATAGATGCAGGGTACATCAAGTTGATTGTGGAGATTTAATCTGCTGCTCCTGAGACTTCTGGGAGAAATTTCCCTTTCTCTTCTTTGTTTGCACAGCTCCAGTGGTTCAGCTTTAGATGTGGACCCACCTCTGTGTGTAGGTTGCCTGAGGGTGTCTGTTCTTCGCTCAGAGAGCATGGAGTTAAAGGAGTAGATGATTCAGGGGCTCTGGCTCACTCAGGCCGGACATAGAGAGGATTATGGAGTACGGGGCAAGCCTGCGGCAGCAAAGGTTGGCATGACGTTGCACCAGCCTGACGCACACCGTGCCTTCTCCCAGGGAAGTTGTTCCTGGATCATGGGACTCTGGCAGTGGCAGGCTGCACAGGCTCCCAGGAGGGGATGTGTGGATAGTGACCTGTGCTTGCACACAGGTTTCCTGTTGGCTGCAACAGCAGCCTTTTCATCTCGTGCCTCTCTTTGTGGTCTGCCCTGGTAGCCACGGCTGGCGCCTGTCTCTGGAGCTCTTTTAGGTGGCACTCTTAATCCCCTCTCCTCGCACACCAGGAAACAAAGAGGCAAGAAAAGGTCTCTTGGCTGTTCAGCAGCTCCAGACTTTTTCCCGGACTCCCTTCCAACTAGCTGTGCTGCACTAGCCCCTTCAGGCTGTGTTCACACAGCCAACTCTAGTCCTCTCCCTGGAATCTGACTTCTGTAATCCGAGCCTCAGCTCCCATCCCCCACCCATCCCAGCGGGTGAGCAGACAAGTCTCTCGGGCTGCTGAGTGGTGGTCCTCTGTGTGGTAATCTCTCCACTTTGCCCTCTCCACCTCTGTTGTTGCACTCTCCTCCTTGGCTCTGAAGCTTCCCCCGTCTGCCTCCCACAGTCTCCGCCTGTGAAGGGACTTCTTAGTGTGTGGAAACCTTTCCTCCTTCACAGCTCCCTCACACTGGTGCAGGTCCCATCCCTATTCTTTTGTCTCTGTTTTTTCTTTTTTCTTTTGCCCTACCCAGGTACGTGTGGAGTTTCTTGCCTTTTGGGAGGTCTGAGGTCTTCTGCCAGAGTTCAGTAAGTGTTCTGTAGGAGTTGTTCCACATATAGATGTATTTCTGATGTATTTGTCAGGAGGAAATTGATCTCCATGTCCTCCTCTTCTGCCATCTTGAAACCCCCCTGTTTTTTTTCCTCCTTTTCTTTGTGCTTCCTCTAGTTTCACTTGCTGACAGGATGCCACACGCAGACTCCTTGCACCAGGACGGCCCTACAGACCAGATTTCTTCCAGCCAAATGGGTGCTCTGGACACCTGCGGGGTAGAGAATTAAGAGGTATGATCTGCTATGTATAAAATAAATAAGGTACAAGGATATATCGTAGAGTGCAGGAAATATAGTCAATATTTTATAACATTAAATGGAGTATAATCTTTAAAAATATTGAATTACTAATTTGTACACCTGAAAGTAGTATAATTTTGTAAATCAGCTATGCTTTATTTTTAAAAGTGGGCATGATGACAAGAAGATGAATGAACTACTGTGCAACTGGGTATACTTTTAATGTTATACTGCATTTTATTGTTTCCCAAGCATGTTTGTATACATTTGATTTTCACAGTCTTATAAGTTTGCCAGGAAAGTTTATTATTTATATTTTTCAGTAAGAAAATTGTAGTTTAAACTGAATTTCTGAAAACTACATAAATAGTAAATAACAGAGCCGTAGTAAACTCACTTCTCCCAAAAGATTGTTTTATCCACCACTATACAGTTTTTTTCAAATGACCCCAATTATATTTCAACCAGTTTTTCATGAATGCCTAATCTGTGCCAAGCAATATATTATATGTTAGGGATACAATTATTTTTACTTTTAATTTATTTGTTAAAAGTTTATTAGTTCATTTTTATTATATAAAAATGAATAATATGTATGAATTACAGGAGATTTGGGAAATACCAAAGTTATGGAAAAAATAATATAGAACAGTTCAATCATAATTTCTAGTACCATATAGCAGCTGTCCCCAACATTTTGGCACCAGGGACTTGTTTTTTGGAAGACAATTTTTCCACAGACCAGGAAGGGAGAATGGTTTTAGGATGATTCAAGCGCATTATATTTATTGTGCACTTTATTTTTATTATTATTACATTGTAATATATAATTAAATAATTATACAACTCACCATAATGTAGACAAGGGGCAGAGCTCAGGCAGTAATGCCAGTGATGGGGAGTAGTTGTAAATACAAATGAAGTTTCTCTTGCTCACACACCACTCACCTCCTGCTGTGTGACCTGGTTCCTAACAGGCTACAGACTGGTACTGGTCTGTGGCCCAGGGGTTGGGGATCCCTGTCATATAGTTTCATCTTATTTCTCTTAAACCTTAAAAATTTGGCATGCCTACTTGAATGATGTAAGCAAAATCAAATGGAAAATCATAGAAAAGGTTTTGGATGGGGTATTGAAGAAGAGGTGTTAAAGTATACCACTATGATTGTGGGTTGTCATACTCTCCTTGTAATTATTTCAATCTGCTTTAGATACTTTGAGGCTATGCTATTAAGTGCACTCAACTTTAGAACTGTTATCTTCTTGGAAATTGCTTATTTTATCATTCTGTACTGACCCTCTTTATTACTAATAATATTTTTGCCTTATAATCTGTTTTGTCTGATATTAACATAAACACATTAGATTTCTGTTCCCATCTCTTTGCTTTGAATCTTTCTGTGTACTTATGTTTTAGATGTATTTCTCACAAATAATTTATAATTAATTTTTTAAAGTTTTCTATCTAGTCTATCTTTGCCATTTAATTGGAAAGATTAGTCTACTTATATGTGTTGTGATGACTGACACGTTTAGATTTTTCTACTGTCTTATCTTGTATTTTTAATAATTCTGCCTTTTCTATGCTTGCTTTAACTTCTTTTTCTGCCTTATATTACATGTTTCTTTTTCCTCTACTCATGTTGATATACATTTTATTTACATTTTTCTTTTGATTACCCTTAAAAATTGGCATACCTACTTGACTTAACAATATCTAAAGTCATTCCATATCTTTATTTTCTACTATCCTTCTGAATATTATGAGTACTTTATAATAATTTAACTCCAGTCTTCCTTTACCATTTTACCATATTTTCCAGTACTTTTGTTTTGTCTTGTTTTTATACTATCTAATAAGTTGTTTTCTTGCTCTTGTTTCTGTTCTTTTTGTTGTTGCTCTCATTGTTGTTATATAGTTAATTCTTGTCCTCACTCTTGAATAATGATTTACCTGGATATAAAATTCTATATAGGAAGTTATTTTCTCTGAAAGCTGAAAATGATTTGTGTGTGTGTGTGTGTTACGTGGGCCTCTCACTGTTGTGGCCTCTCCCATTGCGGAGCACAGGCTCTGGACATGCAGGCTCAGCAGCCATGGCTCACAGGCCTAGCTGCTCCATGGCATGTGGTATCTTCCCAGACCAGGGCATGAACCCGTGTCCCCTGCATCGGCAGGCAGACTCAACCACTGCACCACCAGGGAAGCCCACTGAAAATGACTTATTGATTAATGTCTATTATTGCTACTAATAAAGTCCCCAGTCTATTTTTATTTGTGAGTACTCTTTTCTTTCTGATTGCTTTTAGGATCTTCTTTTTATATTTTATGTGAAGTTTCTCTATAATGTGTATAGCATTGAGTTAGTTCTATTTATCCTTCTCCGTTTTAACTCTAATTATTTTTCTGTGTATATTAGTCTTTCTTCAAATCTGGAAAACTCTAAGTCACTCTTTCTTTGAATATTGCTTCTCCACTATTTTCTCTATTCTCTCCTCTGTAACTCAGAACACATATATGCTAGACTTTTTAGTTCATTTGTCTATGTATCTGAACTTCTCTTTCATATTTTCCTTCTCTTTATTTACCTATAGTACACTATGGATAAATTTATTAGATTTATCATTGAGATCATTAATATTCTCCTCAGTGGTTGTGATGCAAGGAACAGGATTGTATGGCACAGCATTATAAAATCTCTCTTAGCAATGTACTAGAGGTTTCTATGATATAAAATCTCTGAGGACTCTCACTGTTTCATGATTGTAATTTGATTTATTTTTCATCCTCCTACTCTTTCACTTCCTCTCTCTTTCCTCTATTTTATTTTTTTTAGATTTTTAAAAATTATTGATTTTATAAAATAAACATTGGTTGGAGGAAAAACTTGGAATCATGTTTTTGTCAGTTGTCAGATTTCAATTTGATTTGAAATTCAATTTTCCTGTAGAAAAAAGTGAATAAATTGAGTGAAAATGACTCTGCTTTGACAAACAGCTCACTGGAACCAGAGACTCCCTCTATTCCCAGAAAGGGAGTTTGCATCCAAGCCCAGCTTACCCCTGGACCTGTGTTTCCTTCCACCAAACAGGGATCCCATTGACACCAAGTTCTTCATATTCTGGGAATATAGCATTACAAACAGCTCTTGCATACAAAAGATCCCCCAAATCAAGACTGCCTAGTTACTAGCAGTCTATGTAGTTAGTTCTCTGCTGACAAGACTGCTTTTTTCACACTGGTCCCACAGGAGAAGTATGTTCATTTACTGGGTCACAGACCCATACTATTGGATAATATGTGCAGGACCTACTAAACTTTTCTAGGTGATGCTAGATCAAAGAGACCTATACTTTAGTTCTCTTGCATATGGAAATGTCCTTCGTTCATATAAGTCCTCTTAATAAAATCTATTCTTTAACTCATGCAGTGGGAAATTATGTTTTTCCCAAATCCTGATGTACATCTGATGGATTTGAGTTGCTTATCATATATTGTTTTCTGGAAAGCTTTATGACTTTGAATGGTAGGGATTTTGAGGCTAAATCCAGGTTTATTGTGAGAAATAATTTTATTTTTCATAATAACAACTATTAACAAATAACATTTTTATGTTTACAATGTGCCAGTCACTGTGATACATGCTTTACATACATTATATTTCATCTTCACAACAACCCTGTGAGATCAATACTATAATTACTCCCACCACACAGATGAGGAAACTGTGGGTTATAAATGTTAAGTAAGTTGTCAAAGGTCACACAACAAGTTAGTGGTAAAACAATGATTAGAACTCAAATCTATATGACTCTATACCTCAAACTATTAACTGCCATGCCAAGATTTCTCAAACTTTACAAATTGTCTTTTTCAAAATTTAACATTACAGACCTCCAATGTTTATTTAAATTATTTTTCCCTTTACTTTGGTACTTAAATGAACACAGCATAAATTCCTTATTTTTATAACTTATACAAATAATGCAAAATTGTAAGACAAATTTTAAAATTAATTACAAACAAAACTATGAAATAAATTGTATAAAGTTAATACTATTAATTTAATGTCATAGATGATACTATTATCTTAAACTAAAAAATAAATTTGTTTTTAACAATCAATCCTCTTTATTGAAGAATTAATTGATTAGTATCATAAGATGTAATACTAAAAACTATAAAAAATAGCATTTAATGAAGCATTCTTTATTGAATAATTTCTAAGTAGTTAATGCTTCATTACTTATTGTGAGTGAAGAATGGGTAGTTGGTATAGACAAAAATGAATGTATAATTTGAATATGTTAGTAAAAGTTACTGCCCAGCATTATTCAATTTTAGCATTGCAATATTACTACGTGCTGTGATATTATTCAGTCTTCCCATAACTTTTCTTTAATTGAACTACAGTAAAACCTTCATTTGCCATGAGGTCATTGGACATTCACTTGTGTAAATACATCATTTATGTGTGAAGTTCTCTCTGTTATTAATCTTATTACCTCCAGCAATTTTTATTGCTCCATTAGTTCATTTTTAGGGCATTGAATCCAAGTCTTATTTTACTGATAAATAAAACAATTGAAGATCATGTTTTATGAAAATGTCCCTCAGTAGTGACACATCATACCAAAAGAAAAGTTTTATTTAAAGAATAATTGGAACAAAACCTCAACTTCTCTTGGAAATTTAAAGCACACCAATGATCTCAAGATTCAGTTTGAGGGGGACCTTCAAGATGGTGAAGGAGTAAGAGGTTGAGATCACCTGCCTCCCCACAAATACATCAAAAATACATGTACATGTGGAACAACTCCTACAGAACACCTACTGAACCTGGCAGAAGAACTCAGACTTCCCAAAAGATAAGAAAATCCCCATGTACCTGTGTAGGACAAAAGGAAAAAGAAAAAAACAGAGGCAAAAGAATAGGGACAGGACTTGCACCTTGGGGAGGGAGCTGTGAAGGAAGAAAAGTTTCCACAACTAGGAAGTGCCTTCACTGGCAGAGACAGGGAGTGGGTCGGGGGGAAGCTTCAGAACCATGGAGGAAAGCGCAGCAACAGTGGTGTAGAGGGAAAAGCATAGTGATTCCCTCACAGAGGATCGGTGCAGACCAACGCTCACCAGCCTGAGAAGCTTGTCTGCTCACCACTGGGGCAGGTGGGGACTGAGAGCTGAGGTTCGGGCTTCAGAGATCAGATCCCAGGGAGAGGACTGGTGTTGGCTGTGAGAACACAGCCTGAGGGGGAGCTTTTGCATCACAGCTATTTGGAAGGGAATCTGGGGGTCCAGCAGGTCTGGACCTGCCTAATAGGCAAGAGACCATTGTTTCGGGGTGTGTGAGGAGAGGAGATTCCTTCGCTGTCTGTCCACAGAAGGCAGAGCACCACTTAAATGAGTCCATAGATGAGCATGAGCCATGGCTATCAGCTCGGACCACAGAGATGGGCATGAAATGCTAACACTGCTGCTACAGCCACCAAGAATCCTTTGTGCAAGCAGAGGGCACTATCCACACACCCCCTGGAGCCTGTGTAACACACCACTGCCAGGGACCCAAGATCTAAGTACAAGTTCTCCAGAAGAACACACGGTGCACCTCAGGCTGTTGCAATGTCACACAAAGTTCTGCTGTCACAGGTTCCCCCGTATTCCAATTATAACTACCATACCCCTCCCACACCCAGGCATGAGTGAGAAAGAACCCCCTAATCATCAGCTGCTTTAACCCCATCCTGTCTGGGTGGGAACAGATGTCTGAGGATGACCTACAGAGATGGGACCAAAACCAAAGCTGAACCCCAGGAGCTGTGCAAACAAATAAAAGAAATTGAAATTTCTCTGTGCAGCCTCAGGAGAAGTTGATTAAATCCCACAATCAACTTGATGCACTCTGCAAATGTGGAATACACTGAATAGACAATGAATCATCCCAATATTGTGGTGGTGTACTTTGAGAACAACTGTAGACTTGGGGTCTGCTGGCTGCTACTGATTTGTTTCTGATTTTTATGTTTATATGAGTATAGATTTTAGCACTTGTTATAAATGGTGGAATTGTTTATTGGTTTGGTTGTGCTCTCCTTCTTTATTATTCTTTTTTAAAATAACTGTTGTATTAAATTTTTTTTCTTTCTTCTTTTTCTCACTTTCCTTCTGAACCACATGGCTGACCGGGTCTTGGTGCTCTGGCCTGGTGTCAGTCTGAGTCTCTGAGGTGGGAGAGGTGAGTTCAGGACATTGGATGACCAGAGACCTCCAAGCCCCATGGTATATCAATTGACAAGAGTTCTCCTAGAGATATCCATCTCAACACTATGACCCAGCTCCACCCAATGGCCAGCAAGCTCCAGCGCTGAACACCCCATGCCAAACAACTAACAAGACAGGAACAAAACCACACATTAGCAGAGAAGCTGCCTAGAATCATACTAAGCTCACAGACACCCAAAAACGCACCACTGGGGGTGGCTCTGCCTACCAGAAAGAAAAGATCCAGTCCAACCCACCAGGACACAGGCACTAGTCCTCTCTACCAGGAAGCCTAAACAAGCCACTGAACCAAACTCACCCACTGGGGGTAGACACCAAAAACAATGGGAACTATGAACATGCAGCCTGTGAAAAGGAGATCCCAAACACAGAATGCTAAGAAAATAAGACCATAGAAAAATATGCAGCAAATGATGTAGCAAGGTAAAAACCCACTGATCAAACAAATGAAGAGGAAATAGGCAGTCTACCTGAAAAATAATTCAGACTAATGACAGTAAAGATAATCCAAAATCTTGGAAATAGAATGGAGAAGATACAAGAAATGTTTAACAAAGAACTAGGAGAACTAAAGAGCAAACATACAATGATGAATAACACAATAAATGAAATGAAATATTCTCTAGAAGGAATCAATAGCAGAATAACTGAGGCAGAAGAACAGATAAGCAACATGGAAGATAAAATAGTGGAAATAACTACCACAGAGCAGTATAAAGAAAAAATAATAGAAAAGAATTGAGGACAGGCTGAGAGACCTCTAGGACAACATTACATGAGTCAACATTCAAATTATAGGGGTCACAAAAGAAGAAAAAACAAAGAACGTGTCTAAGAAAATATTTGAAGATATTTGAGTTGCAAACTACCCTAACATGGGAAAGGAAATAGTAATGTCCAGGAAGTGCAGAGAATCCTATACAGGAAAAATCCAAGGAGAAACATGCCAAGACACATATTAATCAAACTATCAAAAATTAAATACAAAGAAAAAATATTAAAAGCAGCAATGAAAAAACAACAAATTAGATACAAGGGAATTGCCATAAGGTTAACAGCTGATCGTTAAGCAGTAACTCTGTAAGCCAGAAGGGTGTAGCAGGAAATATTTAAAGTGATGAAAGGGAAAACACTACAACCAAGATTACACTACCCAGGAAGAATCTCATTCAGATTTGATGGAGAAATTAAATCGTTTACACAAAAGCAAAAGTGAAGAGAATTCAGCACCCCCAAACCAGCATTACAACAAATATTAAGGGACCTGATCTAGGCAGGAAACCCAAGAGAAGGAAAAGACAAAAAAAAAATGAAGAAAATGGCAATAAGAACATACATATCAATAATTACCTTAAAAGTATATGGACTAAATGCTTGAACCAAAAGGCATAGACTGGCTAAATGGATACAAAAACTAGACCCATATATATGCTGTCTACAAGAGACCCACTTCAGACCTAGGGACACACACAGACTGAAAGTTAGGGGATGGAAAACGAAATTCCATGCAAATGGAAATCAAAAGAAAGCTGGAGTAACAATTCTCATATCAGACAAAATAGACTTTAAAATAAAGACTTTTACAAGAGACAAAGAAGGACACTACATAACGATAAAGGGATCAATCCAAGAAGAAGATATAAAAGTTGGAAAAAATTTTGCACCCATCATAGGAGCACCTCAATACATAAGGCAAATGCTAACAGCCATAAAGGGGAAATTGACAGTAACACAATAATAGTAGAGGAATTTAACACACACTTTCACCAATGGACAGATCATCCAAAATGAAAATAAATTGGGAAACACAAGCTTTAAATGACACATTAAACCAGATGGACTTAATTCATATTTAAAGGACATTCCAACCAAAAACAACAGAAGACACGTTCTTTTCAAGTACTCATGGAATATTCTCCAGGATAGATCATATCTTGGGTCACAAATCAAGCCTTGGTAAATTAAAGAAAATTGAAATAGTACCAAGAATCTTTTATGATCACAACGCTATGAGACTAGTTATTAATCACATGAAAAAAAACCTGTTAAAAATACAAACACACGGAGACTAAACAGCACACTACTAAATAACCAAGAGGTTATTGAAGAAATAAAAGAGGAAATCAAAAATAAATTAGAAAAAAATGAAAATGAAAACACGATGTCCCAAAACCTATGGGATGCAGCAAAAGCACTTCTAAGAGGGGCATTTATAGCAAAACAATACTACCTCAAGAAACAAGAAAAATCTCAAATAAACAACCTAATCTTACACATAAAGCAATTAGAGAAAGAATAACAACAACAACAACAAAAAAAAACAAAGTTGGCAGAAGGAAAGAAATCAAAGATCAGATCAGAAATAAAGGGAAAAAAATGAAGAAAATGATAGCAAAGATCAACAAAACTAAAAGCTGTTTCTTTGAGAAGATAAACAAAATTGATAAACCATTAGCCAGACTCATCAAGAAAAAAAAGGGAGAAGACTCAAATCAATAGATTTAGAAATGAAAAAAGAGAAGTAACAACTGAAAGCAGCAGAAATACAAAGGATCATGAGAGATGACTACAAGCAACTATATGCCAATAAACTGGACAAACTGGAAGAAATGGACAAATTCTTAGGAAGGCAAAATCTTCTGAGACTAAACCAGGAAGATAGAGATAATATAAACAGACTAATCACAAACACTGAAATTGAAACTGTGATTAAAAATCTTCCAACAAACAAAAGCCCAGGAGCAGATGGCTTCACAGGTGAATTCTATCAAATACGTAGAGAAGAGATAACACCTATCCTTCTCAAACTTCCAAACCATGGCAAAGGGAGGAACACTCCAAAACTCATTCTATGACGGTACCACCATCCTGATACCAAAATCAGACAAATATGTCAAAAAAAAAGGAAACTACAGTCCAATATCACTAACGAACATAGATACAAAATTCCTCGACAAAATGCTAGCAAACAAAATCGAACAGTACATTAAAAGTATCATACACCATGATCAATTGAGGTATATCAGAAGAATGCAAGGATACATCAATAGGCAAATAAATCAACGTAATACAAAATACTAGCAAATTGAAGGATAAAAAACATAAGATTATATCAATAGATGCAGAAAAAGCTATCAACACAATTCAACACCCGTTTATGAAAAAACACTCCAGAAAGTAGGCATATAGGGTACCTACCTCAAGATAATAAAGGCTATAATATGACAAACCCAAAGACAACATCGTTCTGAATGGAGAAAAACTGTAACCATTTCCTCTAAAATAAGGAACAGGCAGAGTTACCACTCTCACTGCTATTATTCAACATAGTTTTGGAAGTTTTAGCCACAGCAATCAGAGAACATAAAGAAACAAAAGGAATCCAAATAGGAAAAGAAAGTAAAACTGACACTCTTTGCTGATGACATGATACTATGCAGAGAGAATCCTAAAGATGCTACCAGAAAACTCCTAGAGCTAACCAATGAATCTGATAGAGTAGCAGGATTCAAAATTAATGCATAGAAATCTCTTGCATTCCTTTACACTAAAGATGAAAATCTGAACAAGAAATTAAGGAAACACTCCCATTTCCCATTGCAACAAAAAGAATAAAACACCTAGGAATAAACCTACCTAAGGAGACAAAAGACCTGTATGCAGAAACTAAAGGACAATGATGAAAGAAATTAAATATGATACAAATAGATGAAAAGATATACAATGTCATTGGACTGGAAGAATCAACATTGTGAAAATGACTCTACTACCCAAAGCAATCTACAGATTCAATGCAATTCTTATCAAGCTAACAATGACATTTTTCAAAGAACTAAAACAAAATTTTTCACAATTTCTATGGAGACACAGAAGACCCTGAAGAGCCATAGTTATCTTGAGAAAGAAAAACGGAGCCGGAGAAATCAGGCTCCCTGACTTCAGATAATACTACAAAGCTACAGTAAGCAAGACAGTATGGTATTGACACAAAAACAGAAATATAGATCAATAGAACAGGATAGAAAGCCCATAGATAAACCCACACATATATGGTCACCTTATCTTTGATAAAGGAAGCAAGAATATATAATGGAGAAAGATAGCCTCTTCAATAAGCGGTGCTGGGAAAACTGGGCAGCTACATGTAAAAGAATGAAATTAGAACACTCCCTAACTCCATATACAAAAATAAACTCAAAATGGATTAAAGACCTAAATGTAAGGCCAGACACTATAACTCTTAGAGGAAAACATAGACATAGCACTCTATGACATAAATCACAGCAAGATCCTTTTTGACCCACCCCTTAGAGAAATGGAAATAAAAATAAACAAATGAGACCTAATGAAACTTAAAAGCTTATGCACAGCAAAGGAAACCATAAACAAGATGAAAAGGTAACCCTCAGAATGGGAGAAAATATTTACAAATGAAGCCACTGACAAAGGATTAATCCAAAATATACAAGCAGCTCATGCAGCTCAATATCAAAAAAAAAAAAAACAACCTAATCCAAAAATGGGCAGAAGACCTAAATAGACATTTCTCCAAAGAAGATATAGATTTCCAACAAACACATGAAAGTATGCTTAACATCAGTAATTATTAGAGAAATGCAAATCAAAACTACAATGAGGTATCACCTCACACAGGTCATTATGGCTATCATCAAAAAATCTACAAACAATAAATAGTGGAGAGAGTGTGGAGAAAAGGTCACCCCCTTGCACTGTTGGTGGGAATGTAAATTGATACAGCCATGGTGGAGAACAGTATGGAGGTTCCTTAAGAAACTAAAAATAGAACTACCATATGACCCAGCAATCCCAGTATGGGGCATATACATTGAGAAAACCATAATTCAAAAAGAGTCGTACCAAATGTTCATTGCAGCACTATTTACAGTAGCCAGGACATGGATGCAACATAAGTGTCCATCAACAGGTGAATGGCTAAAGAAGATGTGGCTCATATATAGAGTGAGATATTACTCAGCCATAAAAAGAAATGAAACTGAGTTATTTGTAGCCAGGTGGATGGAAAGAGAGTCTGTCATACAGAGTGAAGTAAGTCAGAAAGAGAAAAACAAGTATCATATGCTAACACATATATATGTATTTAAAAATATGGTTCTGAAGAACTTAGTGCCAGGAAAGTAATAAAGATGAAGATGTAGAGTATGGACTTTAGGATATAGGGAGGGGGAATGGTAAGCTGGGACAAAGTGAGAGAGTGCCATGGACATATATATACTACCAAATGTAAAATGATAGCTAGCGGGAAGCAGCCACATAGAACAGGGAGTTCAGCTCGTTTTTTTGTGACCACCTAGAGGAGTGGGTTAATGAGGGCAGGAGGGAGATGGAAGAGGGAGGGGTATGGGGATATATGTATACATGTAGCTGATTCACTTTATTATACAGTAGAAACTAACACAACTTTGTAAAGCAATTATACTCCAGTAAAGATGTTAAAAATAAAGAAAAAGATCCTGTTTGAATTTAACTTAGGGAGTGACATTGGCACGATGGCAGAGTACAAGATACAGACATTTAAATACCCACAAAAACAACAATTAAACAGCTGTTCACAAAAGAAAATAGCCCTCAGGGGGCAGAAGTGTTCAATTAATAATGTATGGCAACATAGTAGAGCAAAAAAATGGAGAATAACCAGACAGAAAGTATCTCTGGGAAGGTCACCTTAGCCAAGACCTCTGGAGATGACTAGAAACAAAGAATAAGGGCAGGGGCTATCAGTATCATATACACAGCAGGTATCAATGTAGTCCCCAATAGTTTTCTCTCTAGAGGACTTGGAAAGCCTTTGCTACTTAGAACCTTAGCCACAATGACAGCCATATACTCCTTGTTGCTTCTGAAGTGGAGAACCCTGCAGTGTTCATCAGTGTGGAACACACAAGGCTGTTCTGCAAAGGACACAGGCAGATTTTGCCACTGAGTTAACCAAAAGGCATCACCAATGTGGACCTCCTAAGGATGAACATATTGCTGATGGAACTGCTATTTTGTTTCCCCAGGACCAAAGCTGTCAGATCCTCCCCCCAAACCCATGCATGCTCCAGAGTTCAGAGCCCCACCCATTTTATGTGCAAAAACATCTCAGGTATGAGAGAAACTTCTATTGCAGTGTAAAGAAAGTCTCAGATCCTGGAGATGCTATTGTTCCACAGGTATATTTGCCCGAGTCCCTGGCTCCAAGGCTGCTCCACAGACACTTATAAATCCAGACCCCATTCAAATATCATTCTTGTATTCACCCACAGGTGAAGGTCTTTCTCCAACAAAACCAGTTTGTAAATTCTGGAAGAAGTGACTGTTCCATCAAATGCTCAGAGTATAGGAAACATGAAAATTAAGGAAACATGATATAACCAAAAGAAAACAATTTTCCAGTAACCAACCACAAAATAGTGGAGATTTTACAAATTGCCATAGAAAAAAAAATCAATATAATTGTTATAAAGAAGTTCAGCAAGTTATAAGAGAACACAGATAGACAAAGCAGTGAAATCAGGAAAACAATACACGAACAAAACTAGAAGTTTAATGTGGAAATAGAAATAATAAAAAATGAACCAAACAGATTCTGGAGCTCAGGAATAAAATGAATGAAATGAAAATGTTAATAGAGAGCATTAGCATCAAACTTGGTCAAGCAGAAGAAATAATCTGTGAACTCAAAGACAGATTTTTTGAAATTATACAGTCAAAGGAGAAAAAAGAAAAAAAAAGAATAAAGAGAATGAATGCTTACTTGAATTATGTGTCACCATCAAGCAAAAATATAATCAGTATTATAGAAGTGATGGAAGAACAAGAGAAAGAGAAGGGGCAGAAAGATTATTGAAAGAAATAAAGACTGAGATCTTCCCAAATCTGAGAGGAGATATAGACAGCTAGGTACATGGAGCACATATGTCCTCATCCAGATTTAACCCAAAGAAGACTTCACCAGAATATATTATTAAAAAACAATTGACAATCAAATACAAAGAATTTTGAAAGTAGCAACAGAAAAACAGCTCATCTCATACAAGGGAACTGCCATACGGATATCAGCAAACTTCTCAGTAGAAACCTGAAAAGCAAGGAGAGAGTAGGAAGATACATTCTAAGTGGTGACAGAAAACAAACAAAAAACACTTTATCTGGCAAAGTTGTCCATCAGAGATAAAGAAGAGATAAAGACTACCCCAGACCAAAAAAATAAACAAATAAAAAGCTGAGGAAGTTCATCACAAGTGATCTCTTTACAAGAAATTCTGAAATGAGTCCTTCATGCTGTAATGAAAGGACACTAATTAGTACCACGGAGATATACAAAAGTATAAAACCCACTAGTAAATTTCAGTATATAGTCAAATTCAGAATATTCCAATATTGTAAATGTAGTGTGTAAATCACTAGTTCTAGTATAAATGTTAAAAGACAAAAGTATTGAAAATAAATTTAGTTACAATAATTTGTTAAAGATGCATTCTTTAAAAAGATGACATTTTGATATCAAAACCATAAAATGTGTGTGGGAGGGGATAAAAGTGCACAGATTTTTATGTGATTGAAGTTGTTATCAGCTTAAAATAGATTTATAATATGTATTATATAACTTTCATGGTAAAGAGAAAGGAAAATTTATAGTAGACACAAAAAAGATTAAGAGAAACAATCAAAGCATACCACTACAGAAAATAATCAAATCACGAATGAAGATAGTAAAAGGGGAATAAAATAACAAAATAATTACAAAAGAGACAGAAAAAATGATCACATTGACAATAGTGAGTTTCTACCTGTTAATAATTACTTTAAGTGTAAATGTATTAAATTCTCCAACCAAAAGGCTTAAAGAGGCTGAGTGAATAAAAACACAAAACCCAACTATATGCTACCCAGAAGATCCTCACTTCAGCTTTAAGGACACACATAGGCTCTGGCCTCACATGTAGGTATTTAATCCATTTTGAGTTCATTTTTTTGTACGGTATTATGGAGTCTTCTAATTTCATTCTTTTACATGTAGCTGCCAGTTCTCCCAACACCACTTATTGAAGAGACTGTCTTTTCTCCATTGTATATTATTGCCTCCTTTGTAATAGATTAGGTGACCACAGGTGTATGGGTTTATCTCTGGGTTTTCTATCTTGTTCCATTGATATACATTTTCTGTTTTTGTGCCAGTAACATACAGTCTTGATGACTGTAGCTTTGTAGTATAGAGAGGGGCATCTGATTCTTCCAGCTCCATTTTTCTTCCCCAAGACTGATTTAGCTATGTGTGGTCTGTTTTGTGTTTCCATACAAACCGCAATTTTTTTTGTTCTAGTTCTGTGAAAATTGTCATTGATAATTTGATAGGGATTGCACTGAATCTGTAGATTGCTTTTGGTAGTATTATCATTTTCACAATGTTGATTCTTCCAATCAAAGATCATGGTATATCTCTCCATCCGTTTGTGTTGTCCTTGATTTCTTTCATCACTGTCTTATAGTTTTCTGACCCATATTCTAGAGTAATGAAAATAAAAACAAAAATAAACAGATGGGACCTAATTAAACTTAAAAGGTTTTGCACAGGGGGCGGAGGGGAAGATGTCAGAAGAGTAAGACGTGGAGATCACCTTCCTCCCCATAGATACACCAGAAATACATCTACACGTGGAGCAACTCCTACAGAATACCTACTGAATGCTGGCAGAAGACCTCAGACCTCCCAAAAGGCAAGAAACTCCCCAGCTACCTGGGTAGTGCAAAAGAAAAAAAGAAAAAACAGAGACAAAAAATAGGGATGGGACCTGCAACAGTGGGAGGGAGCTGTGAAGGAGGAAAGGTTTCCACACACTAGGAAGCCCCTTCACTGGCGGAGACTGTGGGAGGTGGAGGGAGGAGCTTCAGAGCCGCGGAGGAGAGCACAGCAACAGGGGTGCAGAGGGCAAAGTGGGGAGATTCCCGCACAGAGGATCGGTGCCAACCGGCACTCACCAGCCTGAGAGGCTTGTCTGCTCACCAGCCAGAGTGGGCGGGGCTGCGAGCTGAGACTCTGGCTTTGGTTGGAGCACAGGGAGAGGTCTGGGGTTGGCTGTGTGAACACAGCCTGAAGGGGTTAGTGCACCACGGCTAGCCGGGGGGAGTCCGGGAAAAAGTCTGGAGCTGCCGAAGAGGGAAGAGACTTTTTATTCCCTCTTTGTTTCCTGGTGCAAGAGGAAAGGGGTTTAAGAGCGCTGCTTAAAGAACTCCAGAGACGGGCGTGAGCCGCGGCGTAAAACGTGGACCCCAGAGACAGGCATGAGCCGTGGCTAAAAGCGCGGACCCCAGAGACGGGCGCGAGCCGTGGCTAAAAGCGCAGACTCCAGAGACGGGCACGAGACGCTGCTAAAAGCACGGACACCAGAGATGGGCGGGAGACGCTAAGACTGCTGCTGCCGCCACAAAGGGGACTGTGTGCGAGCACAGGTCACTATCCACACCCCTCTTCCGGGGAGCCTGTGCAGCCCGCCACTGCCAGGTTCCCGAGATCCAGGGACAACTTCCCAGGGAAAACGCATGGCAGGCCTCAGGCTGGTGCAACGTCACACTGGCCTCTGCTGCCGCAGGCTTGCCCCGCACTCCGTGCCCCTCCCTCTCCCTGGCCTGAGTGAGCCAGAGCCCCTGAAACAGCGGCTACTATAACCCCGTCCTGTCTGAGCAAAAAAGAGACGCCCTCCAGCGACCTACGTGCAGAGGCGGGGCCAAATCCAAAGCTGAGCCCCTGTGAGCTGTGAGAACAAAGAAGAGAAAGGGAAATCTCTCCCAGCAGCCTCAGAAGCAGCGGATTAAAGCTCCATAATCAACTTGATGTACCCTGCATCTGTGGAATACATGACTAGACAACGAATCAACCCAAATTGAGCAGGTGGACTTCGAGACCAAGATTCATGATTTTTTACCCTTTTCCTCTTTTTGTGAGTGTGTATGTGTATTCTTCTGTGTGAGATTTTGTCTGTATAGCTTTGCTTTCACCATTTGTCCTAGGGTTCTATCCGTCCATTTTTGGGTTTTTTAAATTTATTTTTTCTTAGTAATTAATTTTAATAATTTTATTTTACTTTACTTTCTTTTTTTCTTTCTCTCTTTCTTTCTTCCTTTCCTTCTTTCTTTCTTTCTTTCTCTATCTTTCCTTCCTTCCCTCCTTAGACCACGAATCATCCCAAAATGAGGAGGTGGACTTTGAGAGCAAGATTTATGATTTTTTCCTCTTTACCTCTTTTTGTGAGGGTGTATGTGTATGCTGCTGTGTAAGATTTTGTCTGTATAGCTTTGCTTCCACCATTTGTCCTAAGGTTCTATCCGTCCTTTTTTTTTTCTAAATAATTTTTTAATTTAATAACTTTATTATATTTTACTTTATTTTATTCTACTGTATCTTCTTTCTTACTTTATTTTTTCTTCCTTCCCTCCTTCCTTCCTTCCCCCTCCCTCCCTCCCTCCTTTCTTTCCTTCTTTTCTTCTTTCTTTCTTTCTTCCTCCTTTCCTTCCTTCCTTCCTTCCTTTCCTTCTTTCTTACTACTTCCACGAATTCTTTCTCTCTACTTTTTCTGCCTTTTATTCCAAGCCGTGTGGATGAAAGGCTCTTGGTGCTGCAGCCAGGAGTCAGTGCTGTGCCTCTGAGGTGGGAGAGCCAACTTCAGACGCTGGTCAACAAGAGATCTCCCAGATCCACATAATATCAAATGGTGAAAATCTCCCAGAGACCTGCAACTCAACACCAGCAATCAGCTTCACTCAACGACCAGCAAGCTACAGTGCTGGAAAACCTATGCCAAACAACTAGCAAAACAGAAACACAAAACCACCCATTAGCAGAGAGGCTGCCTAAAATCATAATAAGTCCACAGACACCCCAAATCACACCACCATACATGGATCTGCCCACTAGAGAGACAGGATACAGCCTCATCCACCAGAACACAGGCACTAATCCCCTCCACCAGGAAGCCTACACAACCCACTGAACCAACCTTAGCCACTGGGGACAGACATCAAAAAAAATGGGAACTACGAACATGCAGCCTGCAAATAGGAGACCCCAAACACAGTAAGATAAGCAAAATGAGAAGGCAGAAAAACACACAGCAGATGAAGGAGCAAGATAAAAATGCACCAGACCTAACAAATGAAGAGGAAATAGGTAATCTACCTGAAAATAAATTCAGAATAATGATAGTAAAGATGATCCAAAACCTTGGAAATAGAATGGACAAAATGCAAGAAACATTTAACAAGGACCTAGAAGAACTAAAGATGAAACAAACAATGATGAACAACACAATAAATGAAATGAAAAAGACTCTAGATGTGATCAATAGCAGAATAACTGAGGCAGAAGAACGGATAAGTGACCTGGAACATAAAATAGTGGAAATAACTACTGTAGAGCAGAATAAAGAAAAAAGAATGAAAAGAACTGAGGACAGTCTTAGAGACATCTGGGACAACATTAAACGCACCACCATTTGAATTATAGTGGTTCCAGAAGAAGAAGAGAAAAAGAAAGGGACTGAGAAAAATATTTGAAGAGATTAGAGTGGAAAACTTCCCTAATATGGGAAAGGAAATAGTTACTCAAGTTTAGGAAGCACAGAGAGTCCCATACAGGATAAATCCAAGGAGAAATATGCCAAGACACATATTAATCAAACTGTCAAAAATTAAATACAAATAAAGCATATTAAAAGCAACAAGGGAAAAATAACACACAAGGGAATCCCCATAAGGTTAACAGCTGATCTCTCAGCAGAAACTCTGCAAGCCACAAGGGACTGGCAGGTCATACTGAAAGTGATGAAGGAGAAAAACCTGCAACCAAGATTACTCTACCCAGCAAGGATCTCATTCAGATTTGATGGAGAAATTAAAAGCTTTACAGACACACAAAAGCTGAGAGAGTTCAGCACCACCAAACCAGCTTTACAACAAATGCTAAAGGAACTTCGCTAGGCAAGAAACACAAGAGAAGGAAAAGACCTATAATAATGAACCCAAAACAATTTAGAAAAGGGGAATAGGAACATACATATCGATAATTACCTTAAATGAAAATGGACTAAATGCTCCAACCAAAAGACAGAGATTGGCTGAATGGATACAAAAACAAGACCCATATATATGCTGTCTACAAGAGACCCACTTCAGACCAAGAGTCACATACAGACTGAAAGTAAGGGGATGGGAAAAGATATTCTTTGCCAATGGAAACCAAAAGAAAGCTGGGGTAGCAATTCTCATATCAGACAAAATAGCCTTTAAAATAAAGACTACTAAAAGAGACAAAGAAGGACACTACATAATGATCAAGGGATCGATCCAAGAAGAAGGTATAAAAATTGTAAACATTTATGCACCCAACATAGGAGCATCTCAATACACAAGGCAAGTACTAACAGCCATAAAAGGGGAAATTGACAGTAACACATTCATAGTAGGGGACTTTAACACCCCACTTTCACCAATGGACAGATCATCCAAAATGAAAATAAATGAGGAAACACAAGGTTTAAATGATACATTAAACAAGATGGACTTAATTGATATTTATAGGGCACTCCATCCAAAAACAACAGAATACAATTTTTTCTCAAGTGCTCACGGAACATTCTCTAGGATAGATCATATCTTGGGTCACAAATCAAGCCTTGGTAAATTAAAAAAAAAATTGAAATTGTATCAAGTAACTTTTCCAACCAGAATGCCATGAGATTACATATGAATTACAGGAAAATATCTGTAAAAATACAAACACGTGGAGGCTAAACAATACATTACTTAATAACGAAGTGATCACTGAAGAAATTAAAGAGGAAATAAAAAAATACCTAGAAACAAATGACAGTGGAGACACAAAGACCCAAAACCTATGGGATGCAGCAAAAGCAGTTCTAAGAGGAAGTTTACAGCAGTACAAGCCCACCTTAAGAAGCAGGAAACATCTCGAATAAACAACCTAACCTTGCACCTAAAGCAATTCGAGAAAGAAGAACAAAAAACCCTAAAGTTAGCAGAAGGAAAGAAATCATAAAAATCGGATCAGAAATAAATGAAAAAGAAATGAAAGAAACAATAGCAAAGATCAATAAAACTAAAAGCTGGTCCTTTCACAAGATAAAAAAAATTGATCCACCACTAGCCAGACTCATCAAGAAAAAAAGGGAGAAGACTCAAATCAATAGAATTAGAAATGAAAAAGGAAAAGTAACAACTGACACTGCAGAAATAAAAAAGATCATGAGAGATTACTACATGCAACTCTATGCCAATAAAATGGACAACCTGGAAAAAATGGACAAATTCTTAGAAATGCACAACCTGCCAAGACTGAATCAGGAAGAAATACAAAATATGAAAAGACCAATCACAAGCACTGAAATTGAAACTGTGATTAAAAATCTTCCAACAAACAAAAGCCCAGGACCAGATTGCTTCACAGGTGAATTCTATCAAATATTTAGAGAAGAGTTAACACCTATCCTTCTCAAACTCTTCCAAAATTTAGCAGAGGGAGGAACACTCCCAAAATCCTTCTACAAGGCCACCATCACCTTGATACCAAAACCAGACAAGGATGTTACAAAGAAAGAAAACTACAGGCCAATATTGCTGATGAACATAGATGCAAAAATCCTCAATGAAATACTAGCAAACAGAATCCAACAGCACATTAAAATGATCATACACCATGATCAAGTTGGGTGTATCCCAGGAATGCAAGGATTCTTCAATATACGCAAATCTATCAACGTGATTAACCATATTAACACATTGAAGAAGAAAAACCATATGATCATCTCAATAGATGCAGAGAAAGCTTTCGACAAAATTCAACACCCATTTATGATTAAAACCCTGCAGAAAGTAGGCATAGAGGGAACTTTCCTCAACATAATAAAGGCCATATATGACAAGCCCACAGCCAACATCATCCTCAATGGTGAAAAACTGAAAGCATTTCCACTAAGATCAGGAACAAGACAAGGTTGCCCACTCTCACCACTCTTATTCAACATAGTTTTGGAAGTTTTAGCCACAGCAATCAGAGAAGAAAAGGAAACAAAAGGAATCCAAATCAGAAAAGGAGAAGTAAAGGTCTGACTGTTTGCAGATGACATGGTAGTATACATACAGAATCCTAAAGATGCTACCAGAAATCTACTAGAGATGATCAATGAATTTGGTAAAGTTGCAGGACACAGAATTAATGCACAGAAATCTCTTGCATTCCTACACACTAATGATGAAAAATCTGAACGTGAAATCAAGAAAATACTCCCATTTACCATTGCAAGAAAAAGAATATAATACCTAGGAATAAACCTACCTAGGGAGACAAAAGACCTGTATGCAGAGAATTATAAGACACTGATGAAAGAAATTAAAGATGATACAAATAGATGGAGAGATATACCATGTTCTTGCACTGGAAGAATCAACGTTGTGAAAATGCCTCTACTACCCAAAGCAATCTATATATTCAGTGCAATTCCTATCAAACTACCACTGGCAATTTTCACAGAACTAGAACAGAAAATTTCACAATTTGTGTGGAAACACAAAAGACCCCGAATAGCCAAAGCAATCTTCAGAACGAAAAACGGAGCTGGAGTAATCAGGCTCCCTAACTTCAGACTATACTACAAAGCTATAGTAATCAAGACAGTATGGTACTGGCACAAAAACAGAAAGATAGATCAATGGAAGATATAGAAAGCCCAGGAATAAACCCATGCACATATGGTCACCTTATCTTTGATAAAGGAGGCAGGAATGTACAGTGGAGCAAGGGCAGCCTCTTCAATAAGTGGTGCTGGAAAAACTGGACAGGTACATGTAAAAGTATGAAATTAGATCACTCCCTAACACCATACACAAAAATAAGCTCAAAATGGAAAGGCCTAAATGTAAGGCCAGAAACTATCAAGCTGTTAGAGGAAAACATAGGCAGAACACTCTATGGAATAAATCACAGCAAGATTCTTTTTGACCCACCTCCTAGAGAAATGGAAATAAAAGCAAAAATAAATAAATGTGACCTAATGAAACTTCAAAGCTTTTGCACAGTAAAGGAAACCATAAAAAGACCAAAAGACAACCCTCAGAATGCGAGAAAATATTTGCAAATGAAGCAACTGACATAGGATTAATTTCCAAAATTTACAAGCAGCTTATGCAGCTCAATAACAAAAAACAAACAACCCAATCCAAAAATGGGCAGAAAACCTAAATAGACATTTCTCCAAAAAACATATACAGACTGCCAACAAACACATTAAAGAATGCTCAACATCATTAATAACTAGAGAAATGCAAATCAAAAGTACAATGAGATGTCATCTCACACCTGTCAGAATGGCCATCATCAAAAAGTCTAGAAACAATAAATGTTGGAGAGGGTGTGGAGAAAAGGGAACACTCTTGCACTGCTGGTGGGAATGTGAATTGGTTCATCCAGTATGCGGAGCAGTATGGAGGTTCCTTAAAAAACTGCAAATAGAATTACCATATGACTCAGCAATCCCACTACTGGGCATATACCCTGAGAAAACCGAAATTCAAAAAGAGTCAGGTACCAAAATGTTCTTTGCAGCTCTATTTACAATATCCCAGAGATGGAAACAACCTAAGTGCCCATCATCGGATGAATGGATAAAGAAGATATGGCACATATATACAATGGAATATTACTCAGCCATAAAAAGAAACAAAATTGAGCCATTTGTAATGAGGTGGATAGACCTAGAGTCTGTCATACAGAGTGAAGTAAGTCAGAAAGAAAAAGACAAATACCGTATGCTAACACATATACATGAAATTTAAGAAAAAAAATGTCATGAAGAACCTAGGGGTAAGACATGAATAAAGACACAGACCTACTGGAGAACGGACTTGAGGATATGGGGAGGTGGAAGGGTGAGCTGTGACAGAGCGAGAGAGAGGCATGGACATATATACACTAACAAACGTAAGGTAGATAGCTAGTGGGAAGCAGTCGCATAGCACAGGGAGATCAGCTTGGTGTTTTGTGACCCCCTAGAGTGGTGGGATAAGGTTTGTAGGCGGGAGGAAGATACAAAAGGGAAGAGGTATGGGAACATATATATATGTATAACTGATTCACTTTGTTATAGAGCAGAAACTAACACACCATTGTAAAGCAATTATAGCCCAATAAAGATGTTAAAAAAAGAAACTTTTGCACAGCAAAAGAAACCATAAACAAGATGAAAAGACTCACTCAAATTTGGAGAAAATATTTGCAAACGAAGCAATGGACAAGGGATTAATGTCAAAAATTTACAAACAACTCATGGAGCTCAATATCAAAAAAACAAAAAAACCCAATCCAAAAATGGGCAGAAGACCTAAATAAACATTTCACCAAAGAAGACATACAGATGGCCAACAAACACATGAAAAGATGCTCAACATCACTAATTATTAGAGAAATACAAATCAAAACTACAATGAGGTATCATCTCATACTGGTCAGAATGGCCATCATGAAAAAATCTACAAACAATAAATGCTGGAGGGGGTGTGGAGAAATGGGAACCCTCTTGCACTGTTGGTGGGAATGACAACTGATACAACCACTGTGGAGAACAGTATGAATATTCCTCAGAAAACCAAAAATAAAACTACCATATGACCCAGCAATCCACTACTGAGCATATATCCAGAGATACATGCACCACAAAAGACACATGCACCCCAAAGTTTATTACAACACTATTTACAATAACCAGAACCTGGAAGCAACCTAAATATCCTTCAACAGATGAATGGATGAAAAAGATGTGGCACATACATTCAATGGAATATTACTCAAGTATAAAAAGAAACATAATTGAACTATTTGTAGTGAGGTGGATGGACCTAGGGTCTGCCATACAGAGTGAATTAAGTCAGAAAGAGAAAAACAAATATCATATGCTAACACTTTTATATGGAATCTAAAAAGACAATGGTTGTGATGAACCTAGGGGCAGGACAGGAATAAAGATGCAGAAGTACAGAATGGACTTGAGGACACGGTGTGCGGAGGGGAAGCTGGGACAAAGTGAGAGAGCAGAATTAACCAAATGTAAAATGGGTAGCTAGTGGGAAGCAGCTGCATAACACAGGGAGATAAGCTTGGTGCTTTGTGACCACCTAGAGAGGTGGGATAAGGCAGGTGGGAGGGAGGTGTAAGATATCTGTATACATATAGCTGATTCACTTTGTTATGCAGCAGAAACTAACACAACATTGTAAAGCAATTATACTCCAATGAAGATGTAAGGAAAAAAAAGGATTAGGGCTTCCCTGGTGGCGCAGTGGTTGAGAGTCTGCCTGCCGATGCAGGGGACCCGGGTTTGTGCCCTGGTCCAGGAAGATCCCACATGCTACAGAGTGGCTAGGCCCATGAGTCATGGTCGCTGAGCCTATGCATCCAGAGCCTGTCCTCTGCAATGGGAGAGGCCACAACAGTGAGACGCCTGCATACCACAACAAAAAAAAAGGAGTATAGTACAGCATTACTGATAATATATATATATATATATATATATATATAAAGAACACATCTTAATTTTTTCTCTTCAAAAAACAAAAAAAAAAGAAAGAAGATGTGATGCATATATACAATGGAATATTACTCAGCCATGAAAAGGAGGAAAGCATGTTCATCTGTAGAGATGTGGAAGGAAATAGAGACTGTCATACAGAGTGAAGTTAGTCAGAAAGAGGAAAACAAATATCATATACTAATGTATGTATCTGGAATATATTAAAATGGTATAGATGATCTTATTTGCAAAGCTGGAATAGAGACACAGACATAGAGAAGAAACGTATGGATACCAATGGGGAAGCGGAGCTGGGATGAATTGTGAGATAGGAATTGACATATATACACTATTGATACTATGTATAACATAGATAACTAGTGAGAACCTACTGTACAGCACAGAGAACTCTACTCAGTGCTCTGTGGTGACTGAAATGGGAAGGAAATAAAAAAAAGTGGGGATATATGTATACATACAGCTGATTCACTTTGCTGTACAGTAGAAACTAACACAACATTTTAAAGCAACTATACTCCAATAAAAAAATAGTGTATAAAGAATGAGAAAAAAGGACACACATACACTCAAAATAAAGGGATGGAAAACAATATGCCATGCAAATGAAAATGAAAAGTGAACAGGGTAACTATACTTATATCAGAAAAAAATGATTTTGAATCAACAACTTTAATAAAATACAAAGATCATTATATAATAATAAGGAAAAATTTATCAAGAGAGGATAGTAATTGTATATATATCCAATACCAGAGTAGCTAATTAAGAACATATTAACATATCATTAGAAAGAATCAGCCAGGTATACAATAGTAAGTGACTGCAATACCCAACATTCAGCCATGGATACGTTATCTAGACATAAAATTAAGAAGGAAATACCGGACTTATATTACAATTTATACAAGCTGGATCTAATAGACATATAGAGAACATTCCATCCAAAAGCAGCAGTATACACGTTCCTTTTGTGCACAAAGGGAAGGTTCTTCAGGATAGATTATATGTTAGTTTATAAATCCGGTCTTAACAAATTTAAGAGTATTGAAATAATATCAAGCACTTTTTCTGACCACAGTGATAAGAAATTGTAAATAAATAACAGAAGGGAAACTGAAGAATTCACAAATATGCAGAAATTAGACAACACATGCCTGAACAACCAATAGGTCAAAGAATAAATCGAAAGGGAAATCAAATAGTATCTTAAAGCAAACGAAAGTGGAAACACAACGTACTGAAATGTATAAGATGCTGGCTAAGCACTTCTAAGAAGAAAGGTTTTAGTGGTAAATGCCTACATTAAGAAAAAACAAGATCTCGAACAACCTAACTTTACACCTCAAGGAATGAGAAAAATAAGAACAAACTAAGAAAAAAGCAGAAGGCAGGAAATAATAAAGGTCAGAGCTGAAATAAATGAAATAAAGAATAGAAAAACAGTAAAAATGATAAAAAATACTAAGAGCCACTTCTTTGAAAAGAGAAATAAAATTAACAAATGTTGGTGAAGATGTGGAAGGAAAGGAATGCTTGTACATTGTTGATGGACATGTAAATTGGTACAGCCATTATGGAAAACAGTACGGAAGTTCCTAAAAAAATAGAATCACCATATGATCCAGCAAGTCCCCCTTCTGAGTATATAGGTAAAGGAAGTTAAATCAGGGTCTCAAAGAGATATCTGCAATAGCATGTTGATTGCAGCATTTTCCCTAATATCCAAGATATGAAAATAATGTAAGTGTCCATTGGTGGGTGAATGAATAAAGAAAATGTGAGATCTACATAAAAAGAAGGAAATTCTGCCCTATGTAACTAAATGGATGATTTGGAGGACATTATAGTATGTGAAATAAGGCAGACAAAGGCAAAGACTGTATGGTATCACTCATATGTGGAGTCTTTTTTAAAAAGTTGATGTCAGATAAACAGAGTTGGTGGTTTCCAGGGGCTGGGGGATGGTTTGCTAAATGGTATAAACTTTCAGTTATAAGGTGAGAGAGTTCTGAGAATCTGACGTGCAGCATGGTGAGTATAGTTAAAAACACTGTATTATATACTTGAATTCTGCTAAGAGATTACATTTTAAGCATTCTCACAACAGGTTGAACAGGTTGAAAGAGAATGAAGAAGACAAGGTATTGCATACAAATAGTAATAAAAAAGAGGTTTGAGGCAGCTGCATTAATATCAAACAAAATAGTTTTAAGTCAAAAACTGTTACAAAAGACAAATAAAAACATTATATGTTGATAAAGGGTCAAATCCTCAAGAAGATATAACAATTATAAACATGCACCAAACAACAAATCCCCCAAATATATGAAGCAACATTGACCAGATTGAAGTGAGAAATAGTTCTACAATAATTGGAGATGTCAAAGCATTAATTTAAATAATGGGTAGAACATCTAGCTAGATGATCAATAAAAAGCAAAAGACTTGGACAACACTCTAAACTATTAAACCTAATAGATATGTATAAAACAATTTACTGAACAATAGCAGAGCACACATTTTTCTCATGTGTACATTGGACCTTCTCCAGGATAGACCATATGTTAGGCCACAAGTATCAATAAATTTTAAATGATTGATATCATACAAGCATCTTCCAGGACCACAATGGAGTAAAGCTATAAAAATATCTGAAAAATGAAAAACATTTTAAAATGTGTGGAAATTAAATAACAAACAACTAAATAACAAATAGGTTAAAAAAGAAATCACTAGATAAATTAGAAAATAATTTGAGGTAAATAAAACTGAAAACACAACATATCAAAACTTATGGGATGCAACAAAGGCAGTGCTCAGAGGGAAACTTATAGCAGTAAATGACTACATTATAAAAGAGAGAAAATCTCACATCAAAAATCTAAATTTATACTTGAAAGAACTAGAAAAAGAAGAGCAAACCAAAACTAAAACTAGCAAAAAGAAGAAAATAATTATATCAGAGATTTTTAAACTAGAGAATAGAGAATGTCAACAAAATCAAAGATGGTTCTTTAGAAAGATCAACAAAAATTGACAAATCTTTAGGCAGACTGATTAAGAAAAAGGGGAGAATACACAAAAATCTAAAATTAGATATAATAGTGGACATTACTACCAACCTTAAAGAAATAGAAAAAACTATAAAAGAACACTATAAACAGTTTTACACCAACAAGTCAGATAACCTAGATGAAATGGACAATTTCCTAGAAACATTCAAACTATCAAAGTTGACGGAAGAAAAAATAGAAAATCTGAACAGACTTATAAAAAGTAATAAGATTAAATTAGTAGTCAAAAACATCCCAATAAAGAAAAACTCAAGGCCATGTGGCTTCACTGCACTGTTAAATTCAACCAAATATTTAAAGAAGAATTAACATTAATTCTTCCCCAACTCTTTCAAAAAATGGAAGAAGGAGGAACACCTCTTAAATCATTCTATAATGCATGCATTACTCTGATACATCAGAAGGCAATCGCAAGGGAAGGAAATTACAGACCAATATCTTTTATGAATACACAGCAAATATTCTCAACAAAATACTAGCAGACTGAATCCAATAGCATATTTAAAGGGTTATACATCATGACCAACTGGTATTTGTCACAGGAGTGCAAGGGTCATTCAATATAAGAAATCAATCAACATAATACACCACATTCATAGAATGAAAAAAATCCACATGAGTATCTCAATTGCTGTAGAAGGGCACTTGGCATAATTACACCTTTTCATGATATAAACATTCAGAAACCTAGGAATAGAAGGAAACTTCCTTAACATGGTAAAGGGCATTTTTGAAAATCCCAGAGCTAACATTATACTTAATGTTGAAAGACTGAAAGCTTTTCCCCTAACATTAAGAACAATTCAAGTGTGTCCACTTTCACTACTGCTATTCAGCATTGTACTAAAAGTTCTAACCAGAACAATTAGGCAAGAAAAAGAAGTAAAATTTATTCAAATAAAAAAGGGAAACTTAAAACTATATCCACAGATGATGTAATCTTATATATAGAAAATCCCAAGGAAGGTACAAAAAAGCTACTAGAGCTAGTAAACAAATTGAGTAAAGTTGAATGTTACAAGGTCAACCCATTAAAAATATCAGTTGTGTTTTCATTCAACAGTAATGAGTAATCTCAAAAAGGATTTAAGAAGTCAATTCCACTTACAATTGCATTTAAAAGAAAAAAATCCCTAAGGATAAATTTAACCAAGAATGTAAAAGCCTTGTATACTTAAAACTATAAAATATTGCAGAGAGAAATTAAAGAAGACCTAAATAACTGGATAGACATAGGGCTGTGTAGAGCCAAAACAATATTTTAAAAGACAATAAATTTAGAGGACTCTCTATTCAGATGCAGGAATGAAATCTGTGGATAGATATGAAGACAAATGGAATATAACTGGGAATCCATAAATCAACCCATATATCAATGGCCAACTGACTTGACAAAGGTGCCAATACCATTCGATGGAGACAAAAAAGTTTCTTTAATAAATGGTGTTAAGACAACTAAATCTCCACATGCAAAAGACTGAATTTGGACCCATAAACTCAATTGACTATTGACCTAAATATAGGAACCAAAAGCTAGTATTTCTTATAAGAAAACAGGGGTAAACATTAATGGCTTTGGATTTGGCAATAGATTCTTACATATGACATCTAAAGCACAAGCAACAACAACAAAAAGATAAATTGTACTTCATCAAACTTAAAAATTTTGTGTAGCAAAACACATTATCAAGAAATTAAAAAGACAATTTACAGAATGGGAGAAAATTTAATAAATCATATATTTGATGTGGGGTTAAATACAGAATATATAAAGAACTCCTACAGCTCAACAAAGCAACAACAAAAAGATTTACAGTGGACAAAGGACTTGAAAAGATATACAAATAGCCAATGAGCACATGAAAAGATGTTCAACATCATTAGCCATTAAGGAAATTCAAATAAAAAACACAATTAGATACCACTTCACATCAAATAGGGTGTAATTAATTTTTTAAAAATTGAAATCAACAAGTGTTGGCAAGGAGGTGGTAAAATTGGAACCATCATACATTACTCTTGGGAATGTAAAATGGTTCAGCTGTTGTAGAAACGGTTTTGTGCTTCCTCGGAAAATTAAACAGAAATTATATGAACCAACAACTCCACTTGTAGATATATATGCAAGGAATTTGAAAACAGGCATTAAAACAGATATTTGTATGCCAATGTGCATTGTAGCCTTACTCATATTAGCCAAAACAACCCAGGTGTCTGTCATCAGATGAATGGATAAACAAAATATGGTATATATGGTAAAAGGAATGTTGTTCAGCCATTAAAAATAATGATGTTCTGGTCATCTAAAATACGGATGAACCTTGAATACATTAAGGTAAGTGAAATAAGCCAAGCAGAAAAAGATAAATATTGTATGATTCCACTTGCATGAAATATCTAAAATACACAAGTTCATAAAAACAGAATATAGATTAGAGGTTACCAGAGACAACAGGGAAGGGGAAATAGAGAGTTTTTAATGGTACAAAGTATCTATTTGGAGTAATGGAAAAGTTCTGAAAATAGATAGTGGTGATGGTTGTACAATATTGTGAATGTAATTAATTCCACTGAATTGTGTACTTAAATGAAAATGGGAAGTTTTACAGTATATAATGTACCCACAAAATTTGAAAACTTTGCACTGTACCCAATTATTATTTAGTTATAATAATTTTAAACAAAACTAGTTATAGGATAAATCCCATGATTGAAATATGTGCTAACAAAGTTTCTACACATTGGAATTCTGCTTAGTGAAAAATTTAATTTGATTTTATATATCAAATAGGATAAATATTGCATTGTAGATACTTGTAGTTAGGCTAGTATATAAAATCACTCTTAAAATACAGTACATGTGTCAATGATATTCATCTCTAAGGAAAATTATAAATTTCTATCAACAATATAGTTGTACTTAAAATAAATACCATTGGTGTAACATCACCTTTTACAAAATTAAAATAATAAAATTGAAAATATAAGATGGAAAAAAGTTAATGACCTGGAATCAAAAATTTTTGCTGCACTAAGTTTTGGAGACAAGTGAACAGCTATAAACACATTAATAATAATAAGTAGAGAAAATGATACCCAAACCCCCAAGGTTTCTGGGGCTAAGTATATATTCAAACTTTTTCTGTATATATTTATATCTATTGTCTTCTGCAATTAAAATTAATTTTTTCAAAATAGTATTGTGAGGGTCTGTAAATCTTCAATTACAAAGAAAGATTTAACTATAATTTATTAGACTCTACTCAATAATGTTGGAAAGGGGCCTCATGCATTCTGGAAAGATTCTCAACAACAGGTATTGAGATAAAATGGAATCTCTTAAATCTGTTACCTGAAAATTAAATTAACTTCAAAGACATCTTTCACCTCTTCTTTCTCTCAAATCTCTCACTGAATTGGTCAATTAGTCCTGTCAATTCTCCCTTCAGATTTTCTTCTATTGATCTCTTGCTTTCCATTCCCACTGTCATTGCCCATAGTTCAGGTCCTTATTATCTTTTCTCTAGACTATCACAATAGCTTCCATTTCCTCTCCTTATAACTGATCTTTCCCACTGGAATCAGAGTTATCTTCATAAACCAACCATCTGAACATGTTGCTCTGATGATTAAAATTCAGCAACTCAACTGCCTAGCATGGTATGCAAAGCTCTATCAATTTGGACTCAGTTTATACCTCTGGTGGTATCTTTGTTATGGACTGAATTTTTGTGCACCCCCAAATTTATACATTGAAGTGTAATAATATTTGGAAATGAAGCCTTTGGAAGGTAATTTAGTTTAGATAATATCATTAAGGTGAGGCTCTCATGATGGGATTAGTACTCTTATAACAAGAGACCCAGAGAAATTTCTTGCTCTCTCTCTCTTTCTCACCCCACCATGTGAGGACACAGTGAGAAGTAGCCATCTACAAGCCACGAAGAGAGCCCTTATTAGGAATTGAATTGGCCAGCATCTTTATCTTGGACTTTCCTTCCTTCAGAACTTTGAGAAAATAAATTTCTGTCATTTAAACCACCTCATCTATGGTATTTTGTTATAGCAGCCTGATCTGACTAATACAGATTTCAGTACCAAAAGTGAGCTGCTGCTGTAACAAATACCTAAATGTGGAAGAGTCTTTGGAACTAGGTAATGGTAAAGGCTGGAATGGTTTTGAGGTGCATCTTAGAAATATGGATATTAAGGACAATTTTGGTGAGGTTTGCAAATGAAGAACATGTTTTTAGAAACTAGAGGAAAGGTGATCCTTGTTATAAGGTGGCAAATAACCTGGCTGAACTCTGTCCTAGCATTTTTTGAAAAGCAGAAATTTGAGCAATAAAATTGGATATTTAACTGAGACTTCAAAGCAAAATGTTGAAGGAGTGGGTTTCTTCCTTCTGATTGCTTATAGTAATATGTAGAAATGAAGAAGGAATTGCTAAGCAAGGAGGAACCAGAAATTGAATATTTGGAAAACTCAGCGTATCATTATTGCAAAAAATCTTATTCTGAAGAGAACACTAAGAATGTGGCTGAACTACAATTTGATAGGGAGATCATGCATGTGACTCAGAGACTTAATCAGCCATCTTAGAAGGAGCCAGGAATAGAGATGGAATTATACCAGCAAAGACACTATCAGTTTGAACTAAAGGAAATGGAGAAAGCAGGACAGAATAAAAAGATGATTCTGAGATCATCAGTACTACCACTTCCTCCAGAGGCATTTGGGAAGGCTGTTTCCTCCTTGGTTTCAAAATGTGGAGCCACCTTTCCTGTTTCAGTGCATCAGGAAGATATCACCCAAGTGCCCCAATGATGGGGCCTCCCTGGGATATAGCCATTTGGGTGGGGCCTATGCAGAAAAGAGAAGGTTTGGAGCCTTCCCATAGAGCCATGGGGGTAACACTGCTGCTCCAATGGGCCTACAGTACAGAGTAACACACCAAAGAAGATTAGTCTTGAGTCTTAAGATCTAATGTGGGAGGAGCAGCCAAGTTGTTGGAGTAGGAATACTCTGAGCTTACCTCCTCTCACAGGCACACAAAATCACAACAATTCACAGAGGAGCTATCAACGAGAAAGACCTGAAGGCTAATAGAAAAGGTCTTCTACAAATAAAGATGTAAAGAAGGAACCATAATGAGATACATAGGAGGGACAGTTACATGGTATAAACAAGATCCATACCATCAGGTAGGTGACACACAAACAGGAGTGTGATTACAATTGTAGAGATTCTTCCCAATGAGTAAGGGGTCTGAGCCCCACATCAGAGTCCCCAGCTTGGGGGTCCTACATTGGGTAGACATGCCCCCAGAATGTTTGGCTTTGAAGGCCATTAGGGTTTGAGAGACAGCCAGAGGGCTGTGAAAAATAGATCCTGCTCTAAAAGGGCAAATACAAAATTTTGCATGCTCTGAGACCCAGGGCAGAAGTAATTTGAAAGAAGCTTATGTCAGACGCACTTGCTGATCTTGAAGAGCCTCCTGGAGAGTTAGGAGGAAATTGAGAGTCACCCTGGTGACATAGATGCTAGAAGCAGACATTTTTTGGAGCTAATCCCACCACAAGGTCACTGCTGCTTCCAAGCACCGTTTTGGAACCCTCCCTCAAGCTTATTACTGCCGGGACCCAGCCCCACCTGCCATACAGTCAGCACCAGTCCTGGGATGTGACAGGCCAAGCAGCTATCTGGGCAGGGACACAGCCCCACCCACCAGCAGGCTGGCTTCTATAGGACAAGTTGAGTCTCCAGTCACTCTGTGACCTGGCTCTACCCACCTCAAGGCCCAGCCCCCTAACAGGGTGTTGGCACCAGAACTGGTATACCTTGGGCACTGGCCCTACCAACATGTGGACTGAAACCAACTCTGGCATATTCAAGTCCCTGCAGTCAGAGAACCCAGGATCTGAATCCTCACAGCAGTGGACCAGCACTAGCTCTGGAACTGAACCTCATCCAGTCAGTGGGAAGGCACCAGGCCCA
This sequence comes from Monodon monoceros, assembly GCF_005190385.1. Taxonomy (NCBI): domain Eukaryota; kingdom Metazoa; phylum Chordata; class Mammalia; order Artiodactyla; family Monodontidae; genus Monodon; species Monodon monoceros. Next base: position 69,867,405 of record NW_021703779.1, on the reverse strand, counting down.
GAACAACCTGGGCCCTGGCCCTGCCCACCAGCAGGTAGATACTGGCCACAGGGCTAGTGCAGCACTGCAACAAACATTGTCAGTATGTGACCAACTCACCAGTGGACTGGCACCAGCTCAGGACAGCCTGAGCCCTGGCCCTACTCACCAGCAGGCTGACACAAGCTCCTGGACAGGCAGGCCTGGCAGACAGAGACCCTAAGACATAGCTCTGCCCATCAGTGAGCCAGCACTAGCCCCAGGACCTGGCCTCACCCATTAGTGGAAGGACACAAACACTTAAACTTCCTAAGCTCGAGTCCCACCTACCAGCAGGCATGGAGACCACTCTGACCCTGCAACAAACTGTCTCATGAAATAGCCCTACCAATCAGCAGGGTGACACCAGCCCTGGGATTCTGCCCCTGAGGCCATGGACCCACACACTGGTGGGCTGTCATTAGTCCCGGGACCCCACAGGGTTCCATAGACAGCTGCCTTGTGATCTAACCCCACCCACTAGAAACCAAGAGGCTTCTCACAAGGCAGGGCCTGGCAACCAACTGGAGTGTGGGCCAGCCATGCCCATGACCATGCCAAGGGTAATTAGTCTACTGAAACAGAAGGACACATGCAGCCCACATAGAGATCACAGCTAGAGCTTATAGATCTGGTGAACAGAGTAGAGTGCACTGTTGGGCCACATAGGAATTTTTCTACATAAAATCACTCCTCAATGATCTGGAAATGTAACCAACCTACCAAATGCATAGAAACAGAGAATCAGGCAAAATTTGACAACAGAACAATTTGTTTCAAGCAAAGGAGCAAGATAATATCCCAGAAGTTGAACTAAGCTAAGTGAAAATAAACAATCTACCTGATAAAGAGTTCAAGGTAATGATCACAAAGTTGCTCAAAGATCTTGTGAGAAGAATGAATGAACAGAGTGAGAAGTAATAAGTTTAAAACAGAGAGTTAGAAAATATGAAGAAGGACCAAACAGAGCCGAAGAATTATCATACTAAGTGAAGTAAGTCAGACAAAGACAAATATCATATGATATTGCTTATATGCAAAATCATAAAAAATATGATACAAAAGAACTTACTTACAAATCAGAAACTGACTTAGAAGAGGAACTTATGGTTACTTGGGGGAAGGCTGGGAGGAGGGATAGACTGGGAGTTTGGAATTGACATGTACACACTGCTATATTTAAAATAGATAACCAACAAGGACCTACTGTAAAAAGAAATAAAGTATAATTTAAAAAGAATGAATGAACAGAGTGAGAAGGTATAAGTTTAAAACAAAGAGTTAGAAAATATTAAGAAGGATTAAATAGAGCTGAAAATTACAATAACTTAAATAAAAAATACATTAGAAGGAATCAACTATACATTTGATGACAGAGATGAATGGGTCAGCAAACTGGAAGACAGAGTAGTGGAAATCACTCAAGCTGAACAGGAAAAAAAATGATAAAAAATAGGACATTTTAAAAGACCTCTGGGAAAACATCAAGCATTCTAATATTTGCAATATAGGGGTCCAGAAGAAGAAAAGAGAGAGAAAGCGTAGAACATATGTGGACATAATAGCTGAAAATTTCCCCAACCTGGAAAAGGAAAAGGAAACAGACATCCAGGTCCAAGAAACACAAAGTTCCAAAAAGGATCAACCCAAAAAGGACCACACCAAGACATATTGTAATTAAAGTGGCACAAAGTAAAGAGAGAATATTAAAAGCAGCGAGTGAAAAAAAGCAAGTTACATACAAGGGAACTCCCATAAGGCTATCAGCTGAATTTTAAGCAGAAACTGAAGGCCAGAAGGAAGTAGGATAACATATTAAAAGTGATGAAAGGGGAAAACCTACAACCAAGAATACTTTACCAGTAAGACTTTCATTCAGATTTGATGGAGATATAAAAGCTTTACAGAAAAGCAGAAACTAAGAGTTCAACACCACCAAATCAGCTTTACAAGAAATGTTAAAGGGACTACTCTAAGCTAAAAAGAAAAGAAGTACAAAAATATGAAAGGAAAAAGCTAATTGGTAAAAGTAAATACAAGGTATGTGTAGTAAATCAATCATGTACAAAGTTAGTAAAAAGACAAAAGTTGTAAAATCATCTATATACACAATAAGTAGTTAAGGATACACAAAACAAAAAGATGTAAAATATGATGTCAAAACAGTAAACAGGTTGGTGGGGGACAAAAATGCAGGACTGTTAAAATGCATACTAACAAGAGGTTAGCAAATTAAAATCATCACACATATAGACTGCTATATACAAACAACATGGTAGCCAAAAACTAAAAATATATAATAGATACACACACGAAAATGAGACAGGAATCCTTTAAAGGAATCACTTTAAAGACACTAATTAAATCACAGAAGAAGAGAGGAATTGAAGAAGAAAGGACAAAAACAAACTACCAAAACAACCCAAAAAGAATTAACAAAATGTCAATAAGTACATACCTATCAATAATTACATAAATGGGGGTTCCCTGGTGGTGCAGTGGTTGAGTCTTCCTGCTGATACAGGGGACACGGGTTCGTGCCCCAGTCTGGGAAGATCCCACATGCTGCGGAGCGGCTGGGCCTGTGAGCCATGGCCACTGAGCCTGCACGTCCCGAGCCTGTGCTCCACAACAGGAGAGGCCACAACAGTGAGAGGCCTGCATACCACAAATAAAATAAATAAATAAATAAAAAATTACATAAGTGTAAATGGATTAAATGCTCCATTCAAAAGACATAGAGTAGCTGAATGCATACAAAAAAAACAAGACCTATCTATCTATCTATCTATTTATACCGCCTACAAGAGATTCATTTCAGGTCTAAAGACACACAGACTGAAAGTGAGGGGACAGAAAAAGGTACTCCATGCAAATGGAAACAAAAATAAATCTGGGTTAGAAATACTTATATTAGACAAAATATACTTTAAAATAAGGACTGTAACAAGAGACAAGGATATTACCCAATGAGAGGGAGATTAATCCAACAAGAAGATATAACAATTATAAATATATGTGCACCCAACATAGCTTTACCTAAATACATAAAGCAAATATTAACAGACATAAATGGAGAAAGTGAAAGTAACACAATAATAGTAGGGGACATTAACAACCCACTTACATCAAAGGACAGATCCTACAGATAGGAAATCAATAAGGCAACACTGGCCTTAAATTACACATTAGGCCAGATGGAATTAACAGACATACATAGAACGTTCCATCCAAAAGCATCAGAGTAAAAACATTCTTTTCAAGAGTACATAGAACATTCTTGAGGACAGATAACATGCTAGGACACAAAACAAGTCTCAATAAATTTAAGAAGTTTTAAATTATACTAAGCATCTTTTCCAACCATAATGCCTTGAAGCTAGAAATCAACTACAAGAAGAAAACTGCAAAGAAACACAAAATATTGAGTCGAAACAATATGACACCAAATAAGCAATGGGTCACTGATGAAATAAAAAAGAAAATAAAGAATACCTGGAGGCAAATAAAAACAAAAACAAAATGATCTAAGACCTATGAAACCCATCAAAATCAGTTCTAAGAGAGAAATTTATAGCAATACAAACCTACCTCAGGAAGCAAGTAAAATCTCAAATAAATGACCTAAACTTACACCTAAAATAACTAGAAACAGAAGAACAAACAAAACAAAAATTACTAAAAAAAAGAAATCATAAAGATCAGAGCAGAAGTAAATGAAATAGAGATGAAAAACAATAGAAAAGATCAATGAAATTTGACCTGGTTATTTTCAAAGATAAACAAAATGGATAAAACTTTAGCCAGTCTCAATAAGAAAAAACAGTGAGGACCCAAATGAATAAAACAGGAAATGAAAAAGAAGTTACAACCAACACCACAGAAATAATCATGAGATTATCATGAAGTTATATGACAATAAAATGGACAACATAAAAGATATGAAAAATTTCTTAGAAATGTACAATCTCCCAAGACGAAATTAGGAAGAAGTAGAAAATATTAGCAGGCCAATTACCAGTAATGGAACTGAATCAGTAATTTAAAAAGCTTTCAAACAAATAAAAGTCCAGGACCAGATGGTTTCAAGGCTAAATTCTACCAAATATTTAGAAAAGAGTTAACATTTATTCTTCGCAAACTATTTCAAAATATGAAAGAGGAAGGAACAATTCTGAGCTCATTCTATGAGGTCACTATCACCCTGGTACCAAAACCAAAGACACTATTAAAAAAGAAAATTTCAGGCAAATATCACTGATAAATATAGATGCAAAAATCTTCAAAAGAGATGATGGAAGAGTAAGATGCGGAGATCACCTTCCTCCCCACAGATACATCAGAAATACATCTACACGTGGAACAACTCCTACAGAACACCTACTTAATGCTGGCAGAAGACCTCAGACCTCGCAAAAGGCAAGAAACTCCCCCATGTACGAGGGTAGGGCAAAAGCAAAAACAGAGACAAAAGAATAGGGACAGGACCTGCAACTCGGGGAGGGAGCTGTGAAGGAGGAAAGGTGTGCACACACTAGAAGCCCCTTCCCAGGCAGAGACTGAAGGAGGAGGAAGGGGGAATCTTCGGAGCCACGGAGGAGAGCGCAACAAAAGCGGTGCGGAGAGGAAAGCGGAGAGATTCCCTCACAGAGATCACTGCCGAGGAGTATACACCAGCCCGAGAGGCTTGTCTGCTCACCCGCTGGGGCGGGCGGGGATGGGAGCTGAGGATTGGGCTTCCGTCAGAGTGCAGGGAGAGCACTGGGAGCGTGAACACAGCCTGAAGGGATTAGTGCACAATGGCTAGCTGGGAGGGGTCCAGAGGAAAAAATCTGGAGCTGCAAAGAAGCAAGAGACTTTTTCTTCCCTCTTTGTATCCTGGTGCGTGAGGAGAAGGGATTAAGAGTGCCGCTTAAAGGAGCTCCAGAGACGGGCGTGAGCCGCGGCTAACAGCGTGGACCCCAGAGACAGGTATGAGATGCTAAGGCTGCTGCTGCCGACACCTGCCAGGGTCCCGGGATCCAGGGACAACTTCCCCGGCAGAACACATGACGCGCCTCAGGCTGGTGCAACGTCACGCTGGCCTCTGCCGCCGCAGGCTCGTCCCTCACTCCGTACCCCTCCCTCCCACTGGCCTGAGTGAGCCAGAGACACCGAATCAGCTGCTCCTTTAACCCTGTCCTGTCAGAGTGCAGAAAAGACACCCTATGGCGACCTACCCGCAGAGACGGGGCCAAATCCAAAGCTGAAACCCGGGAGCTGTGTGAAAAAAGCAGAGAAAGGGAAAGCTCTCCAGAAGCCTCAGGAGCAGTGTATTAAAGCTCCACAATCTACTTGATGTACCCTGCATCTGTGGAATACCTGAATAGACAACAAATCATCCCAAATTGAGGTGGTGGATTTTGAGAGCAAGATTTATTATTTTTTCCCCTTTTCCTCTTTTTGTGAGTGTGTATGTGCATGCTTCTCTGTGAGATTTTGTCTGATTAGCTTTGCTTTCACCATTTGTCTTAGGGGTCTATCTGTCTGGTTATTTTTGTTGTTGTTGTTTTTCTTTAAAAAAAATTTTCTTAACAATTATGTTTTATTTTAATAATTTTATTTTACTTTATCTTATTTTATTTTCTTTTATGCCCTTTCTTTCTTTCTTACTGTCTTTCTTTCTTTCTTTCTACTTTTTCTCCCGTTTATTCTGAGCCGTGTGGATGAAAGGCTCTTGGTGCTACAGCCAGGAGTCAGTGCTGTGCCTCTGAGGTGGGAGAGCAAACTTCAGGACACTGGTCCACAAGAGACCTCCCAGCTCAACGTAATAATATCAAATGGCGAAAATCTACCAGAGAGCTCCATCTCAACACCAGCACCCAGCTTCACCCAGTGACCAGCAAGCTACAGTGCTGGTCACCCTATGCCAAACAACTAGCAAGACAGGAACACAACCCCACCCATTAGCAGAGAGGCTGCCTAAAATCATGATAAGTCCACAGACACCCCAAAACACACCACAAGATGTGGATCTGCACACCAGAAAGACAAGATCCAGCCTCATCCACCAGAACACAGGCACTAATCCCCTCCACCAGGAAGCCTACACCACCCACTGAACCAACTTTAGCCAATGGGGACAGACACCAAACACAACGGGAACTCCGAACCTGCAGCCTGCAAAAAGGAGACAACAAACACAAAAGATAAGCAAAATGAGAAGACAGAAAAACACACAGCAGATGAAGGAGCAAGATAAAAACCCACCAGACCTAACAAATGAAGAGGAAATAGGCAGTCTACCTGAAAAAGAATTCAGAATGATGAAGTAAAGATGATCCAAAATCTCAGAAACAGAATAGAGAAAATGCAAGAAACATTTAACAAGGACCTAGAAGAACTAAAGATGAAACAAGCAATGATGAACAACACAATAAATGAATTTAAAAATACTCTATAAGAGATCAATAGCAGAGTAACTGAGACAGAAGGATGGATAAGTGATCTGGAAGATAAAATAGTGGAAATAACTACTGGAGAGCAGAATAAAGAAAAAAGTATGAAAAGAACTGAGGACAGTCTCAGAGACCTCTGGGACAACATTAAACAAAACAATATTCGAATTATAGGGGTTTTCAGAAAAGCAAGAGAAAAAGAAGGAGCTGAGAAAATATTTGAAGAGATTATAGTTGAAAAGTTCCCTAATATGGGAAAGGAAATAGTAAATCAAGTCCAGGAAGCACAGAGAGTCCCATACAGGATAAATCCAAGGAGAAACATGACAAGACACATATTAATCAAACTGTCAAAAATTAAATACAAAGAAAACATATTAAAAGCAGCAAGGGAAAAACAACAAATAAAACACAATGGCATCCCCATAAGGTTAACAGCTCACCTTTCAGCAGAAACAATGCAAGTCAGAAGGGACTGGCAGGACATATTTAAAGTGAGGAAGGAGAAAAACCAACAGCCAAGATTACTCTACCCAGCAAGGGTCTAATTCAGATTTGATAGAGAAATTAAAACTTTTACAGACAAGCAAAAGCTGAGAGAGTTCAGCACCACCAAACCAGCTTTACAACAACTACTAAAGAAACTTCTCTAGGCAAGAAACACAAGAGAAGGAAAATACCTACAATAATGAACCAAAAACAATTAAGAAAATGGGAATAGGAACATACATATCAATAATTACCTTAAATGTAAGTGGATTAAATGCTCCCACTAAAAGACACAGACTGGCTGAATGGATGAAAAAACAAGACCCATATGTACGCTGTCTAAAAGAGACCCACTTCAGAGCTAGAGATACATACAGACTGAAAGTGAGGGTTTGGAAAAAGATATTCCATGCAAATGGAAATCAAAAGAAAGCTGGATTAACAATTCTCATATCAGACAAAATAGACTTTAAAATAAACACTTTAGAAGAGACAAAGAAGGACACTACATAATGATCAAGGGATCAATCCAAGAAGAAGATATAACAATTGTAAATATTTATGCATCCAACATAGGAGCACCTCAATACATAAGGCAAATACTAAGAGCCATAAAAGGGGAAATAGACAGTAACACATTCATAGTAGGGGACAATAACACCCTACTTTCACCAATGGACAGACAATCCAAATTGAACATAAATAAGGAAACACAAGCTTTAAATGATACAATAAACAAGATGGACTTAATTGATATTAATAGGACATTCCATCCAAAAGCAACAAAATACACATTTTTCTCAAGTGCTCATGGAATATTCTCCAGGATAGATCATATCTTGGGTCACAAATCAAGCCTTGGTAAATTTAAGAAAATTGAAATTGTATCAAGTATCTTTTCTGACCACAATGCTATGAGACTAGATATCAATTACAAAAAAGTTCTGTAAAAAATACAAACACATGGAGGCTAAACAATACACTACTTAATAACGAAATGATCACTGAGTAAATCAAAGAGGAAATCAAAAAATACCTAGAAACAAATGACAATGGAAACACGATGATCCAAAACCTATGGGGTGCAGCAAAAGCAGTTCTAAGAGGGAAGTTTATAGCAATACAATCCTACCTTAAGAAACAGGAAACATCTCGAATAAACAACCTAACCTTGCACCTAAGGCAGTTAGTGAAAGAAGAACAAAAGAACCACAAAGTTAGCAGAAGGAAAGATATCATAAAGATCAGATAAGAAATAACTAAAAAAGAAATGAAGGAAATGACAGCAAAGGTCAATAAAACTAAAAGCTGGTTCTTTGTGAAGATAAAAGAAATTGATAAACCATTAGCCAGGCTCATCAAGAAAAAAAGGGAGAAGACTCAAATCAATAGAATTAGAAATGAAAAAGGAGAAGTAACAACTGACACTGCAGAAATACCAAAGATCACGAGAGATTACTTAAGGAAACTCTATGCCAATAAATTGGACAACCTGGAAGAAATGGACAAATTCTTAGGAATGCACAACCTGCCAAGACAAAATCAGAAGAAATAGAAAATATGAGCGGACCAATCACAAGCACTGCAATTGAAACTGTGATTAAAAATCTTCCAACAAACAAAAGCCCAGGACCAGATGGCTTCACAGGCGAATTCTATCAAACATTTAGAGAAGAGCTAACACCTATTCTTCTCAAACTCTTCCAAAATATAGCAGTGGGGGGAACACTCCCAAACTCATTCTACGAGGCCACCATCACCTTGATACCAAAACCAGACAAGGATGTCACAAAGAGAGAAATCTAGAGGCCAATATCACTGATGAACATAGATGCAAAAATCCTCAACAAAATACTAGCAGAAAGAGCCCAACAGCACATTTAAAGGATCATACACCATCATGAAGTGGATTTATTCCAGGAATGCAAGGATTCTTCAATATATGCAAAACAATCAACGTGATACACCATATTAACAAATTGAAGGAGGAAAAACATATGATCATCTCAATAGATGCAGAGAAAGCTTTTGACAAAATTCAACACCCATTTATGATTAAAAAAACCCTGCAGAAAGAAGGAATAGAGCAAACTGTCCTCAACATAAGAAATATCATATATGACAAACCGACAGCCAACATCATCCTCAATGGTGAAAAACTGAAAGCATTTCCATTAAGATCAGGAACAACACAATGTTGGCCACTCTCACCACTCTTATTCAACATAGTTTTGGAAGTTTTAGCCACAGCAATCAGAGAAGAAAGGAAATAAAAGGAATCCAAATCAGAAAAGAAGAAGTAAAGCTGTCACTGTTTGCAGATGACATAATACTATAAATAGAGAATCCTAAAGATGCTACCAGAAAACTACTAGTGGTATTCAATGAATTTGGTAAAGTATCAGGATACAAAATTAATGCACAGAAATCTCTGGCATTCCTATACACGAATGATGAAAAATTTGAAAGTGAAATCAAGAAAACACTCCCATTTACCACTGTAACAAAAAAAATAAAATATGTAAGAATAAACATACCTAAGGAGACACAAGACCTGTATGCAGAAAATTATGACACTGATGAAAGAAATTAAAGATGATACAAATAGATGGAGAGATATACCATGTTTTTGGATTGGAAAAATCAACATTGTGAAAATGACTCTACTCCCCAAGGCAATCTACACATTCAATGCAATCCCTATCGAACTACCACTGGTGTATTTAACAGAACTAGGACTAAAAATTTAACAGTTTGGATAGAAACACATAAGGCCCTGAATAGCCAAAGCAATCTTGAGAAAGAAAAACGGAGCCTGAGAAATCAGGCTCCCTGACTTCAGACTATACTACAAAGCTACACTAATCAAGACAGTATGGTACTGTCACAAAAACAGAAATATAGATCAATGGAACAGGAGAGAAATTCCAGAGATAAACCTACGCACATATGGTCACCTTATCTGTCAGAAAGGAGGCAGGAATGTACAGTGGAGAAAGGACAGCCTCTTCAATAACTGGTGCTGGGACAACTGGAGAGGTACATGTAAAAGTATGAGATTACATCACTCCCTAACACCATACACAGAAATAAGCTCAAAATGGATTAAATACCTAAATGTAAGGCCAGAAACTATCAAACTCTTATAGGAAAACATATGCAGAACACTTTGTTACATAAATCACAGCAAGATCCTTTTTGATTCACCTCCTAGAGAAATGGATATAAAAGCAAAAATAAACAAATGGGACCTAATGAAACTGCAAACCTTTTGCACAACAAAGGAAACCATAAACAAGACCAAAAGACAACCCTCAGAAAGGGAGAAAATATTGTCAAGTGAAGCAACTGACAAAGGATCAATCTCCAAAATTTACAAGCAGCTCATGCAGCTCAATAACAAAAAATGAACAACCAATCCAAAAATGGACAGAAGACCTAAACAGACATTTCTCCAAAGAATATATACAGAGTGCCAACAAACACATGAAAGAATGCTCAACATCATTAATCATTAGAGAAATGCAAATCAAAACTACAATGAGATATCATCTCACACCAGTCAGAATGGCCATCATCAAAAAATCTAGAAACAATAAATGCTGGAGAGGGTGTGGAGAAAAGGGAACAGTCTTGCACTGTTGGTCAGAATGTGAATTGGTACAGCCACTATGGAGAACAGTATGGAGGTTCATTAAGAAACTACAAATAGAACTACCATATGACCCAGCAATTCCACTACTGGGCATATAACCTGAGAAAACCATAATTCTAAAAGATTCATGTACCAAAATGTTCATTGCAGCTCTATTTACAATAGCCAGGAGTTGGGAACCACCTGAATATCCATCATCAGATGAATGGATAAAGAAGATGTGGCCCATATATACAATGGAATATTTTTCAGCCATAAAAAGAAATGAAATTGAGTTATTTGTAGTGACGTGGATGGACCTAGAGTCTGTCATACAGAGTGAAGTAAGTCAGAAAGAGAAAGACAAATACCGTATGCTAACACATATACATGGAACCTAAGAAAAAAAATGTCATGAGGAGCCTTGAGGTAAGATAGGAATAAAGACACAGACCTACTAGAGAATAGACTTGAAGAATGGGGAGGGGGATGGGTAAGCTGTGACAAAGTGAGAGAGTGGCCTGGACATATATATACTACCAAACGTAAAATAGATAGCTAGTGGGAAGCAGCCGCATAGCACAGGGAGATCAGCTCAGTGCTTTGTGACCACCTAAAGGGGTCGGATAGGGAGGGTTGGAGGGAGGGAGATGCAAGAGGGAAGAGATATAGGAACATATGTATACGTATAACTGATTCACTTTGTTAGCAGAAACTAACACACATTGTAAAGCAATTATACTCCAATAAAGATGTAAAAAAAAAACAAATGCTCAAAAAATATTAGCAAAACAAAATCAACAATATGTTTCAAAGTTCATACACTCTCATCAAGCTGGATTAATCCCAGAGAGGTAATGTGGTTCAATATCCACACATCAATCAATGTGATACACCACATTGACAAATTGAAAAGTAAAAATCATGATCATCTCAATAGACACATAAAAATTTTTGAAATGATTTCAACATCCATTTATGATAAAACTCAACAAATTGGGTATATAAAGATCAACATAATAAAGATCATCTGTGACAAGGTCACAGCTAACACCATATTCAATTGTGAAAATTTGGAAGCATTTCCTCTAAGATCAGAAACAGCAAGGATGTCCACGGTCACCAGTTTTATTCAACACAATAATGGAAATCCTACTCACAGGAATCATAGAAGTAAAAGAAATAAGAGGAATTCAAAATTGGAAAAGAAGTGAAACTGTCACTGTTTTCAGGTGACATGATACTATGCATAATAAAATCCTAAAGAGGCCACCAAAAAAACCCTAGAACTCATCAATGAATTCAGTAAAGTTACAGAATACAAAATTAATATACAGAAATGTGTTGTGTTTCTATACATCAAAAAACAAAGTATCAGAAAGATAAATTAAGAAACAATCCAATTTACAATTTCATCAGAAAGAATAACCTGTACTTGGAAAAATGTAAGACACTGATGAACGAAATTGAACAACCCTAACAAATGGAAATATATACGCTGCAAGTGGATTGGCAGAATTGTTATTGTTAAAATGACCATACTACCCAATGAAATCTAGAGAATCAGTGAAATTAATATCAAAATTCCAATGGAATTCTTTAGAGAACTAGAACAAATAGTTCTAAAATTTATAATATGGAAACACAAAAGACCCTGAATATTCAAATCAATCTTGAGGAAGAAGAACAAAGTTGCAGGTATCAATTTCAAACTGTACTACAAAGCTGCAGTAATAAAAAAAGTATGATACCAGCACAAAAACAGGCACATAGATCAATAGATCCAAATACAGAGCCCACAACTGAACCAACACTTAAATGGGCCATTAATCTATAACAAAGGAGGGAAGAATATATAGTGGGGAAAAGAAAGCCTCTTTAATAAATGATGTTGGGAAAACTGGACAGCTACATGCAAAGAATAAAACAGAGTTATAGATTCAGAGAACAAACAGCTGATTGCAGAGGGGGAAATGGTGGGGGGAGGAGAGAAATAGGTGAGGGAGATTGAGGGACATAATTTTAGATAGAAAATAAGTGTGTCATTGGCATGAAACGTACAGTGTGGGGAATATATTCTATAATATGTAATATCTTTATAAGTTGATAGATGGTAGCTAGAATTATGCTGATCATTTTGAAATGTACTGAAATATTGAATTGCTATGCTGTGTTTTATAACAGAGTGTGGTAAGTCAGTTATAATTTAAAAAAATAAATAAGCTCATAGAAAAGCAGATCAGATTTGTGGTTACCAGATGTGGGGTTTGTGGGGAGGAGGAATTGGATGAAGGTATTCAAAAGGTACAAACTTCCAATTATAAGATAACCTCTGGGATGTAATTTACAATGTGATCATTATAGTTAACACTGCTGTATATTATATAGGAAAGCTGTTATGAGAGTAAATACTAAGTGTTATCTTCAGAGGGAAAATTTTCTCTTTTTTTAAAATTTTGTATCTATGTGAAATGATAGATGTTCACTAAAATTATTTTGGTAATCATTTCATGATAGATATAAGTCAAATTATGCTGTATAACTTAAATGGACACAGTGCTGTATGTCAATTATATCTCAAAAAAATTTGAAGAAAATAAATGATCCAATAGAATTTGCCTTGTTAGGTTTGAGATTTGCTTGGGAACCACATTCCCTTTCTTCTTTCCAATTTCTCTCTCTTGGAATGGAAATTTCAATCCTATGTCTATCCACCATTATACTATGGAAGCACATGGCTTGTTTCATATCACAGGTTCATAGCCGAAGAGAAAAAAAAATTAAATAGGGAAAGCCATATTGCATCTGATTTATTAATTGTTATTCAATTTTTTAACAACTTTATTGGAGAAAAATTGCTTTATATGGTGTCTTAGATTCTGCTTTATAACAAAGTGAATCAGTTAACCATATACACATGTACACATATCTCTTCCCTCTTGAGTCTCCCTCCCTCCCACCCCTTATCCCACCTCTCTAAGTGGTCACAAATCACAGAGCTGATCTCCCTGTGCTATGCAGCTGCTTCCCACTAGCTATGTATCTTACGTTTGGTAGTGTATGAATGTCCATGCCACTCTCTCACCTTGTCCCATCTTACCCTTCCCCCTCTCCGTATCCTCAAGTTCATTCTCTAGTAGGTCTGTGTCATTATTCTCATCACGCCCATAGGTCCTTCATGAAAATGTTTGCTTTTTTTGTTTTGTTTTGTTTTTTAGATTCCATATATATGTGTTAGCATATGGTATTTGGTTTTCTCTTTGTGACTTACTTCACTCTGTATGACAGACTCTAGGTCCATCCATCTCACTACAAATAAGTCAATTTCATTTCCTTTTATGGCTGAGTAATATTCTATTGTATATATGCACCACAGCTTCCTAATCCATTCGTCTGTTGATGGACAATTAGGTTGCTTCAATGTCCTGGCTATTGTAAATAGACCTGCAATGAACATTTTGGTACATGACTATTTTTGAATTATGGTTTTCCCAGGGTATGTGCCCAGGAGTGGAAATGCTACGTCATATTTTAGTTCTACTTTTAGTTTTTTAAGGAACCTCCATACTGCTCCGCATAGTGGCTGTATCAATTTACATTCCCACCAACAGTGCAAGAGGGTTCCCTTTTCTCCAAACCCTCTCCAGCATGTACTGTTTGAAGATTTTTTGATGATGGCCATTCTGATGGATGTGAGATGATATCTCCTTGTAGTTTTTATTTGCATTTCTCTAATGATTAATGAGGTTGAGTATTCTTTCATGTGTTTATTGGCAATCTGTATATCTTCTTTGGATAAATGTCTATTTAGGTCTTCTGCCCATTTAAGGACTGTGTTGTTTGATTTTTTATATTGAGCTGCGTGAGCTGACTGTAAATTTTGGAGATTAATCCTTTGTCAGTTGCTTTATTTGCAAATATTTTCTCCCATTCTGAGGGTTTTCTTTTCATCTTATTTATGGTTTCCTTTACTCTGCAAAATATTTTAAGTTTCATTATGTTCCATTTGCTTACTTTTGTTTTAGTTCCATTTCTCTAGGAGATGGGTCAAATATGATCTTGCTGTGATTTGTGTCAGCCTGTTATGCCTATGTTTTCTTCTAAGAGTTTGAAAGTGTCTGCCCTTACATTTACGTCTTTAATCCATTTTGAGTTTATTTTTCAATATGGAGTTAGGGAGTGTTCCAATTTCATTCTTTTACATGTAGCTGCCCAGTTTTCCCAGCACCACTTATTGAAGAGGCTGTCTTTTCTTCACTGTATTTTCTTGTTTCCTTTATCAAAGATAAGGTGACCATATGTGCCTGCAGTTATCTCTGGGCTTTCTATACTGTTCCAGTGATCTATATTTCTGTTTTTGTGCCAGTACCATACTGTCTTGATTACTGTAGCTTTGTAGTATAGTCTGAAGTCACAGAGCCTGATTCCTTCAGCTCCATCTTTCTTTCTCAAGATTGCTTTGGCTATTTGGGGTCTTTTGTGTTTCCATACAAATTGTGAATTTTTTTTCTAGTTCTGAGAAAAAAGCCAGAGGTAATTTGATAGGGATTGCATTGAATCTGTAGATTGGTTTGGGTAGTAGAGTCATTTTCACAGTGTGATTCTGCCAATCCATGAACATGGTATATCTCTCTATCTATTTGAATCATGTTTAATTTATTTCATCAGTGTCTTATAATTTTCTGCATACAGGTCTTTTGTCCCCTTAGGTAGGTTTATTCCAAGATATTTTATTCTTTTTGTTGCAATGGTAAATGGGAGTGTTTTCTTAATTTCACTTTCAGGTTTTTCATCATTAGTGTATAGGAATGCAAGAGGTTTCTGTGTATTAATTTTGTATCCTGCTACATTACCAGATGCATTGATTAACTCCAGTAGTTTTCTGGTAGCATCTTTAGGATTCTCTATTTATAGTATCATGTCATCTGCAAACAGTCACAGCTTTATTTCTTCTTTTCCGATTTGGATTCTTTTTATTTCTTTTTTTTCTCTGATTGCTGTAGCTGAAACTTCCAGAACTATTTTGAATAATAGTGATGAGAGTGGGCAAATTTGTCTTGTTCCTGATCTTAGTGGAATGGTTTCAGTTTTTCACCATTGAGGACGATTTTGACTGTGGCTTTGAAATATATGGCCTTTATTATGTTGAAGAAAGTTCCCTCTATGCCTATTTTCTGGAGTGTTTTTATCATAAATGCGTGTTGAATTTTGTCAAAAGCTTTTTCTGCATCTTTTGAGATGTTCATATGGTTTTTCTCCTTCAATTTCTTAATATGTTTTATCACATTGATCGACTTGTATATATTTAAGAATCCTTGCATTCGTGGGATAAACCCCATTTGATCATGTTGTATGATCCTTTGAATGTGCTGTTGGATTCTGTTTGCTATTACTTTGTCTAGGATTTTTGCATCAAGATTCATCAGTGATATGGTCCTATACTGTTCTTTCTTTGTGACATCTTTGTCTGGTTTTGGTATCAAGGTGATGGTGAACTCATAGAATGAGTTTGGGAGTGTTCCTCCCTCTGATATATTTTGGAAGAGTTTGAGAAGGATAGGTGTTAGCTCTTCTCTAAATGCTGATAGCATTCGCCTGTGAAGCCATCTGCTCCTGGGCTTTTTTTTTTGTTGGAAGATTTTAAATCACAGTTTCAATTTCTGTGCTTGTGATTGATCTGCTCATATTTTTTCTATTTCTTCCTGTTCCATTCTAAGAACATTTTGCATTTCTAACAATTTGTCCACTTCTTCCATGTTGTATATTTTATTGGCATGTAGTTGTTTGTAGTAATCTCTCCTGATCCTCTGTATTTCTGCAGTGTCAGTTATTACTTCTCCTTTTCCATTTCTAATTGTATTGATTTGAGTCTTCTCCCTTTTTTGCTTGATGAGACTGGCTAATGTTTTATCAATTTTGTTTATCTTCTCAAATAACCAGCTTGCCGTTTTATTGATCTTTGCTATCATTTCCTTCATTTCTTTTTCATTTATTTCTGATCTGATCCTTATGATTTCTTTACTTCAGCTAACTTTTGTGTTTTTTGTTCTTCTTTCTCTAATTGTTTTAGGAGTAAGGCAAGGTTGTTTATTTAGGAGGTTTCTTGTTTCTTAAGGTAGGACTGTGTTGCTATAAACTTCCCTCTTAAAATTGTTTTTGCTGCATCCCATAGGTTTTGGGTCATCGTGTTTTCATTGTCATTTGTTTCTAGGTATTTTTTGATTTCCTCTTTGATTTTATCAGTGAGTTCTTTTTTATTAGAGTAGTGTATTGTTTAGCCTCGATGTGTTTGTATTTTTTACAGATTTTTTCCTGTAATTGACATCTAGTCTCATAGTGTTGTGGTCGGAATAGATACTTGATAAAATTTCAGTTTTCTTAATTTTACCAAGGCTTGTTTTGTGACCCATGATATGATCTATCCTGGAGAATGTTCCGTGAGCACTTGAGAAAAATGAGTATTCTGTTGTTTCTCAATGGAATGTCCTATAAATATCAATTAAGTCCATCTTGTTTAATGTATCATTTAAAGCTTATATTTCCTTATTTATTTTGATCATTTTGGATGATGTGTCCATTGGTGAAAGTGGTATTTTAACATCCCCTACTATGATTGTGTTACTGTCGATTTCCCCTTTTATGGCTGTTAGCATTTGCCTTATGTATTGAGGTGCTCTTATGTTGGGTGCATAAATATTTACTATTGTTGTATCTTTCTCTTGGATTGATCGCTTCATCATCATGTAGTGTCTTTCTTTGTCTCTTGTAATAGTCTTTGTTTTAAAGACTCTTTTGTTTGATATGAGAATTGTTACTCCAACTGTCTTTTGAATTCCATTTGTATGGAATATCTTTTTCCATCCCCTTACTTTCAGTCTGTATGTGTCTCTAGGTCTGAAGTGGGTCTCTTGTAGACAGCATATATATGTGTCTAGTTTTTGTATCCTTTCAGACAGTCTATGTCTTTTGGTTGAAACATTTAATCTATTTACATTTAAGGTAATTATTGATATGTATGTTCCTATTCCCATTTTCTTAATTGTTTTGGGTTTGTTATTGTAGCTCTTTTCCATCTCTTGTGTTTCCTGCTGAGATAACTTCCTTTAGCTTTTGTTGTAAAGCTGCTTTGTTTGTGCTGAATTCTCTTGGCTTTTGCTCATCTGTAAAGCTTTTAATTTCTCTGTCAAATCTGAATGAGATCCTTGCTGCATAGAGTAATCCTAGTTGTAGGTTTTTCTCCTTCATCACTTTAAATATGTCCTGCCACTCCCTTCTGGTTTGCAGAGATTCTGCTGAAAGTTCATCTGTTCACCTTATGGGGATTCCCTTTTGTGTTATTTGTTGTTTTTCCCTTGCTGCATTTAAATTTTTTTCTTTATATTTAATTTTTGATAGTTTGATTAATATGTGCCTTGGTGTGTCTCTCCTTGGATTTATCCTGTATAGGAATCTCTGTGCTAACTGGGCTGGATTAGCTATATTCTTTCCCATATTAGGGAAGTTCTCAACTATAATCTCTTCAAATATTTTCTCAGTCCCTTTCTTTTTCTGTTCTTCTTCTGGGACCCCATAATTCGAATGTTGGTGCGTTTCGTGTTGTCCCAGAGGTCTCTGAGATGTTCCTCAATTATTTTCTTTCTTTTTTCTTTATTCTGCTCTGCAGTAGTTATTTCCACTCTTTTGTCTTCCAGGTCACTTATTCGTTCTTCTACATCAGTTATTCTGCTCTTGATCCCTTCTAGAGAATTTTTAATTTCATTTATTGTGTTGTTCATCACTGTTTGCTTGCTCGTTAGTTATTCTAGCTCCTTGTTAAAAGTTTCTTGTATTTTCTCCATTGTATTTCCAAGATTTTGGATCATCTTTACTAACATTATTCTGAATTCTTTTTCAGGTAAACTGCCTATTTCCTCTTCATTTATTAGGCCTTGTGGGTTTTTGTCTTGCTCCTTCATCTGCTGTGTGTTTCTCTGTCTTCTCATTTTGGTTAACTTACTGTGTTTGGGGTCTCCTTTTTGCAGGCTGCAGGTTCGTAGTTCCCATTGTTTTTGGTGTCTGTCCCCAGTGGCTAAGGTTGGTTCAGTGTGTTGTGTAGGCTTCCTGTTGGAGGGGACTAGTGCCTGTGTTCTGGTGTATGAGCCTGGATCTTGTATTTCTGGTGAGCAGGTCCCCGTCTGGTGATGTGTTTTGTCTTGTCTGTGGTCTTGTTATGATTTTAGGTAGCCTCTCTGAAAATGGTTGGTGTTGTGTTCTTGTCTTGCTAGTTGTTTGTTATATAGTGTCCAGCACTGTAGCTTGCTGGTCGTTGAGTGAAGCTCGGTTTTGTTGTTGAGATGGAGATCTGTGGGAGATTTTCGCCGTTTGGTATTATGTGGAGCTGGAAGGTCTGTTGTCGTCCAGTGTCCTGCACTTGGCTCTCCCACCTCAGAGGCACAGTCCTGATGCCTGGCTGGAGCACCAAAATCCTGTCATCCACACAGCTCAGAATAAAAGACAGAAAAAGAAAAAAAGAAGAAAGTAAAATAAAATAAAGTTATTAACAGAAAAAATAATTATTAAAATAATTTTTCTAAGTAATAAAAAAAGAAAGAAAGAAAGAAGAGAGCAACTGAACCAAAAATCAAATCCACCAATGGTAACAAGTGCTAAAAACTATAGTAAAAACAAAAAAACAAACAAAAATAAACAGACAGGACGCTAGGCAAATTGTAAAACCAAGCTATACAGACAAAATCACACACGGAAGCATACACATGCACACTCACAAAAAGGGAAAAAAATATATATCTTTTCTCCAAAGCCAACCTCCTCAGTTTGGGATGATTCGTTGTCTATTCAGGTATTCCACAGATGCAGCATACATCAAGTAGATTGGGGAGATTTTATCCACTGTTCCTGAGGCTGCTGGGAGAAATTTCCCTTTCTCTTCTTTGTTCACACAGCTCCAGGTGTTCAGTTTTCGATTTGGACCCACCTCTGCATGTAGGTCACCTGAGGGCCTCTGCTCTTCCCTCAGACAGGATGGGGTTAAAGGAACAGCTGATTCGGGGGCTCTGGCTCACTCAGGTCGGGTGGTGGGATGGGTATGGAGTGTGGTGTGAGCCTGCAGCAGCAGAGGCAGGCATGACGTTGCACCAGCCTGAGGTGCACCATGTGTTCTCCCGGGGAAGTTGCCCCTGGATCACGGGACCCTGGCAATGCCGGGCTGCAGAGGTTCCCGGGACAGGAAGTGTGGAGAGTGACCTGTTCTTGCACACAGGCTTCTTGGTGGCTGTAGCAGCAGCCTTAGCATCTCGTTCTCGTCTCTGGGGTGTGCTTTGATAGCCATTGCTCATGCCTGTCTCTGGAGCTCTTTAAGTGGCACTCGTAATTCCCTCTCCTCGCACAGCAGGAAACAAAGAGGAAAGAAAACGGTCTCTTGCCACTTTGGCAACTCCAGACTTTTTCCCAGACTCCCTTCCGGCTAGCTGTGGCACACTAGCCCCTTCAGGCTGTGTTCACATAGCCAACCCCAGTCCTCTCCCTGGGATCCGAACTCCGAAGCCTGAGCCTCAACTCGCAGCCACCGCCCGCCCTGGTGGTTGAGCAAACAAGCCTCTCTGGCTGGTGAGTGCTGGTGGGCACCAATCATCTGTGTGGGAATCTCTCTGCTTTGCCCTCCACACCCCTGCTGCTGCGCTCTCCTCCATGGCTCCAAAGCTTCCCCCATCCACCATCCACAGTCTCCGCCTGTGAAGAGGCTTCCTAGTGTGTAGAAACCTTTCCTCCTTCACAGCTTCCTCCCACTGGTGCAGGTCCCATCACTAATCTTTTGTCTCTGTTTTTTCTTTTTATTTTTCCCTACTGAGGTACGTGGGGAGTTTCTTGACTTTTGGGAGGTCTGAGTTCTGCCAGCATTCAGTAGGTGTTCTGTAGGAGTCATTCCACATGTAGAGGTATTTCTGATGTATTTGTGGGGAGGAAGGAGATCTCTACATCTTACTCTTCCACCATCTTGAAGCCATCCTGGTGAAGAGAAATTTTAAGTAAGGATGAATCTCCCCTCTACTCTCACCCATTGTTTGTATGAGGCTTGAATGAGACTTTGAGCCTTAGACTTTAGATATGATGCTGGAATCAGTTAAGACTTTCTGGGATGTTGAAATTGAATTCATGTGTTTTGCATATGATAAGGACCTGAAATTTAGGAAGCTAAAGAATGAAGTATTATGGACTGAATATTTGTGTTCCTGCAAAATTCATATGTTGAAACCCTGTGCCCCAAGTGACGATATGGAGATGAGGATCTTTTGGAGGTAATTAGGGTTAAAAGAGGTCATAAGTGTGGGAATCTCATGATGGGATTAGTGCACTTATGAGAAGAGACACCAGAAATGTTGCTCTCTTTCTCCCTCTCTAGTCAAGAAGACAGCTCTCACCGGGGACTGAATTACATGACATCTTCATCTGCACTTCACAGCCTCCAGGACTGTGAGAAAACAAACCTTCATTTAAGTTGCCTGTCTACAGTATTTTAATATGGCAGTCTGAGCTGACTAGCATGTTCCACTACACTACATACCTCTTGTCACAGGGATTGATGTTCCATTTTCCAACACATGATGTCCCTTTTTTCATCCTCTTCTGTTGACTCAGAATGTCTTCCATTCACTCAGTTTATCCAAATCCTTTAAAGTTACCTCAAATATTGCACCTTTTCTATGAAGCTATTCCAGTCCACAAATTCAGAATTTATTTATTTATTCTTGTAATAAATATTATTCGGTGGTTTCACATCTCTAGAATAACATTCAGTTTGTTCTGTTTTGTATCCAAGATGCTTTAAAGAGGTCTGGCAGACCCATTTAACTATAAGCATCTTGAGGGAAGAATGTTATATTTCTGTGTCTCCCTATAATTTGTAACATAAAGCATATTTACAAAAAGTAGGTACAAATATTTTTAGAATGACTAGATCCTTTATTTCCTGAATTTGGAGATTAATCTATGTTTAATTTATTCTTCTGTCTTTTGTCCAGCATAGAATTTGTGAAACTAATGATAAAGCCATAAAGAACTCTAACCCCAAATTCTTCTAAGAGAAAGTTATTTCTCATGGTTGCATACATGCATACAGTTTGCATCATGGGTGTGCAACCTATACAGTTGCAAAGGGCTCCATGCACAGAAGGACCCTATACTTGATTTACAGCTCTGCTGTCAGTGACTTAAATAATTTAATCTCAGAATTGTGTTTCCTAAGTGAAATTTAACAAGACAATAGAGCATATTTGTGAGCAGAAAAAATATGCACAATATTCGTATTTACTGTTTCTTGCCAAACCTTTTGCATAAAGCTATTGTTGTACCTCATGAGTACAGAATTCTGGTGGACCCATAATGTGTGGGATGTCAGTAATTCTCAAGGAAATTATAAGGTAAGTGAGCTACATTACTATGAATGAGTAAACCTGGCCACAAACAGACCCTAAGGACCACACTTTCCTTTCACACTAGAACTTACTTCAAACACAGAAAGAAGGAAATGATGTTCTAAGAAACAAGAACAACCATGGAACCTTATATTCTTTCTTACTCATGTTATTTCCTTGTATTAGCCAACCACACTTACTGAAAATTATGACATAGGTTAAAATGGAAAGATAGGGCAATCCATAGATCCTTATCTTTTCAGTCCTTTCTTATGCATCAGGAAGCCCGAAATAGAGAATGTTGGTAGAATGTATGCCTATCAGAAAGTCAAATCAAAGCATTTAAGTTAGTTTTGTGCAGTATTTCCACTGCTCTGGTAAGAAAAAATACATATGTCTGTACAAGATATAAAATAATAACTGAGTAATATATATGATTCCACATAAAATTTATATCTCTATTTAAACTGCCTTGCACAATACAAAAATGAATGGTATAATTTATGCTAATAATTTAAACATAAACTTTTCTTTATTCATAACAACAACAAATAGCAGATAAAAAACACCTAAACAAGTCCAGAGAGAGACCACAGAAGAAAAAATATATATATATTTTAGTAAATTTAATGGTTTATTTTCCCCTGAAATTTGAACTAGGAACCCCTAATTTTTATCTTTTACTGAGCCTTGAACATTATGTAGTAGTATAAAATGACCTTTGTTTTGTGGTTACATGGCTAAAACTACTATTTGGTTAATCTGACCCTTACTTTTACAAGCAACTCAAAAAATTATTTTTCTCAAAAAGTACAATCATCCAATTAAAAATACCTGGCAGTACATCTTCTCACTTCCTCTAGTAGTGAAGTAATGTTTCAGACTAGGACTGATTTTTTTCCCTGTCATTTTGAAACAGGAGGGAAGGAGGCAGGGCACAACTTTTGAAAGAATGACATAGCCCAAGGACATGACATAAACTGATTAGAACCAAATGGATCCAAGATGGCAGACAAATTGACTTTTTCCACTAGACCTTGAGACTCAGTATCACCAAGCTCACAACAGCAAGCTAAATGACACACCCACAGTTGCCATGAAAGTTCCAAGACTGACCATAAGGATAAAATGGGGGCAGTGGCCCTATTCCTGGAAATCCCTGCCTCTTCCTAAAATAGTTGGAATACTCCCATTCATGAGCCTATGAAATTACCCATTCTTATAAAAACTGACAACCTCATACCCTGGTGCCTGTCTCACCTTCTGAGATGGCCCACACTCTGTCTGTGGAGTGTGTTTCTCTCTAAATAAATCCACTTCTTACCTTTCACTTTGTCTCTCACTGAATTCTTTCTGTGATGAGCCATCAAGAACCTGAGATTCATTAAGTCTTGAAACCAGGTGTGTGATCTCAGTTGGAAGATTGTGGGTTCTGGCTAGGTTCGAGTCATGGCCACGTGGGTTCAAGTCCCAATCTGGGTTTTGGCCAGGTTCGAGTCCCAGCCACGTGGGTTCAAGTCTCAATCTGGGTTTTGGCTGGGTTCGAGTCCCAATCTGGGTTTTGGCTGGGTTCGAGGCCTGGCACATGGGTTCAAGTCTCAATCTTAGGTGCACAGTTTCAATTTCAACTCAGGCCTGCCCCACTTAATTTAGCTTGTGGCAATCATTTCTGCTTACACTATAATTAGGTTAGTAGTGTAAGCTTTGCAGTCAACCGGATCTGAATTTGAATCTTGTCTCCACTCATTTTCTGAGACATTTTGAGAAAATTACCTATCCTCTTTAAATGTTTGCTAAGGCCCATCCTCAGAGATTCTTATTTAATAGATCTTGTATGGAGGAATAGGAATCTGACTTTGTAACTAATTACCCATGTGACTCTGATGTAGCTATTCCACATACTCTTATTTGGGAAGCCTAGAATTGTATAATTTTTATGAAGTATACAGGCTCCTCAGATCCTTGCTGCACATGTGACTTAGAATGATGTCCTTTTTGTCTCCTTGACAGGAGACAAATTTTTCATTATAACACAGTCCTCAGTAGAATGGTATGCAGAAACAATAAGGCATTTCTTGACCTGACTCAAAAGCAAAAAATAAT
Organism: Monodon monoceros; assembly: GCF_005190385.1. Classification (NCBI taxonomy): domain Eukaryota; kingdom Metazoa; phylum Chordata; class Mammalia; order Artiodactyla; family Monodontidae; genus Monodon; species Monodon monoceros. Next base: position 69,843,313 of record NW_021703779.1, on the reverse strand, counting down.
TGATCTTATTATAGGCTTATAGAACTTCCCTGTGGTAGCAAGAAACATTACATAGTTCTCGTACCCAGTGCTATAAAAAATGATAAATATATAACCTAAGGAAAGCACTTTTCCAAAAATAGTTACCAATATATTGAGCCTATTCTTCTGGTATATGAAGATGATGAAACAGTCATAAAATACAAAAGGCAAATTTGCAAGTGTGAGTGTGTAGACAATTGGAGATTAGTGATACATAATTAATTTGGATCTGTCAGTTGTCCTTTAAAATAAAAATAAAAATAAAAATAAACCACGAGGAGGATGAAGATGGTGGAGTAGCAGGATGTGGAGCTCCCCTTCCCCCACAAACACATAAAAAAATATATCTACTACAAAAAAATTATAAGCCAATATCTTTGATGAAGATAGATGCAAAAATCCTCAACAAAATACTAGGAAACAGAATCCATCAGTACAGTAAAAGGATTATATACCATGATCAAGGTGGATTCATTCTCAGGTCACAGGGATGGTTCTACACATGCAAATCAATCATTGTGATACACCACATTAACAAAAGGAAAGACAAAAACCACATGATCATCTCAATAGACATAGAAAAAGCATTTGACAAAATTCAACATCCATTCATGATAAAAAGTCTTAGCAACATGGGTACAGAGGGAACATATCTCAACTTAATAAAAACACACAGCAGACATAATACTCAAAGTTGATGAAAGCCTTCTTGCTACGTTCAGGAAGAAGACAAGGATGCCCACTCTCACCACTTCCATTCAAAATGGAATGGAAGTCCTATCCACAGCAATCATACAAGAAAATGAAAAAAATAATGGTGTCCAAATTGGAAGGGAAGGGATAAAACTTTTACTATTTGCAGGTGACATGATACTCTATATAGAGAACCCAAAAGACTCCACACAGCTATTATTAGAACTAATAAATGATTTCAGTAATGTAACAGTATACAAGGTTAATATAGAGAAATCTGTTGTATTTCTTTACACTAACAAAATATCAGAAAGAGAAATTTTAAAAAATCCTTGTTAACATTGTGTCAAAAATTTTAAAAAACCTAGGCATAAACTTAAAGGGTGAAAAACCTATACAATGAAAAGAATAAGACATTGATAAAGGAATTTGAAGATTATTCAAAGAAATGTAAAGATATTCCATGCTCTTTGATTGGAAGAATAATTAAAATGGCCATATTACCCAAAGTGATCTATAGATTTAATGTGACCCATGTCAAAATACCCATGGCATTTTTCACAGAACCAGAACAAATTGTCCTAAAATTTATATTCAACCACAAAAGACGCAGAATTGCCAAACCAATCCTGAGAAAAAAGAATAAAGCTGGAGGCGTAAACCTTCCAGGCTTCAGACAATACTACAAAGCTACATTAATTGAAACAGTGTGGTATTGGAACAAAACTAGCCATATAGGTCAATGGAACAGAACAGAGAGCCCAGAAATAAACCCACACACCTGTGATCAATTAATCTATGACAAAGGAGGCAAGAATATACAATGGAGAAAAGATAGTCTCTTCAACAAGTGATGCTGGGAATGTTGGACAGATACATGTAAATCATTGAAATTAGAACACTCACATCATATACAAAAATAAAATCAAAATGGTTTAAAGACCTAACTATAAGGCCTGAAACTATAAAACTTTTAGAAGAGAACATAAGCAAACTTTCTTGGACATAAATCATAGCAATATATTTTTAGATCACTCTCCCAAGGCAAACTAAATAAAAGCAAAAATAAACAAATGGGACCTAATCAATCTTAAAAGCTTTTCCACAAAAAAAAAAAAATAAAATCATTACCAAAACTAAAAGACAACCTACAGAATGGGAGAAAATATTTGCAAATGATGTGATCGACAAGGGGTTAATATCCAAAATATAAAACAGTTCATATAACTCAATATCAAAAACAAAAAGAAAACAATCCAATCAGAAAATAGGCAGAAGACATAAATAGATATTTCTCCAAAGAAGACATACAGGTGGCCAACAAACACATGAAAATATGCTCAACATCACTAATTATTAAAGAAATGCAAACCAAACTCACAATGAGGTATCACCTCACACTTGTCAGAATGGCTATCATCAAAATGTCTACAAATAATCAATCGTGGATAGAATATGGAAAAAAGGGAACCTCCTATACTATTGGTGAGAATGTAAATTGATATAGCCACTATGGAGATCTATATGGAATATTAGCCATAAAAAGAATGAAATGTTGCCATTTGCAGCAACATGGATGGACCTACAGAATTTTATACTAAGTGAAGTAAGTCAGAAAGAGAAAGACAAATATTATATGATATCATATGTGGAATCTAAAATAATACAAATAAATCTATATATAATGCAGAAACAGACTCACAGACATAGAAAACAAACTTATGGTTACCAAAGGGGAATGGGAGGGGATATATTAAGTGTATGGGATTAAAAGATACAAACTATTATATAAAATGGATAAGCAACAGAGATGTACTGTATAGAACTGGGAGCTATATTTAATATCTTGTAATTATCTATAGTGGAAAATAATCTGAAAAGCATATATTATATGCTTTTAAAATTATATATAAAACATATGCTTTTCAGATTATATATATATTATATATATGTTATATTATATATATATATATATCTGCATCACTTTGCTATATACCTGAAACTAATGCGATATGGTAAATCAACTATCCTTCAATAAAAATGGAAAAAAAAACACATCTTAATAAAAATTAATCAAATTTCTATTCTTCTGGAAAAATCCAGCCTTACAGGATGCAAATGAAGCTATGGGGGTCGGGATGGGAGAAAGAATGGTGAAGACTTTTGAAATAGAGCTGAATTGTGCGTGAGGAAAGTGTTGGTGTTGGTAGAGAGAATTCAGACAGCCAGAGAGCAATCTGAGGAGCTCTGAGGTGAGAAATGGGCACTAAAAGTAAAGTGGGGTAGTACCACTGCAATTTAAGCAAAGGCCCTTGCAATAGGAAGCCTGTGAGTGCTCCTCTTTCTGTTCCTTCCATGACTTATTGTTAACCAGACGTGATTGCAGCATTAATTAAAGAGCATTACAAGAACACATGGAGTACTTAATTGTGCTTGTTCCTGTTCTCTAATATTTCCACCTTTACCATTATGGTCCCAAACAGTTCATTACTGATAATTAATATTTATTTAATACTTTCTAATTGAAACTATCGTCAGGGGGTTGGTAAGGTTGGGTTTCAGTATCAAATCATTTTTCCAATTTGTCCTGCTGTGCTTATTGCTCTGTTGGTTTCCCAGTTATTTCAACTTTCCTGAAGCTATACTCCCATGGTAGAGGAATCAGAGCAGCTCAAATATCAATAAATCAACATCTCAAATAAATAGACATCAGTGGATTTGTTTTGTGACTGTGTATTCCCTGTGTGGAAGAACAATGTGATGAATGTAGTAAATATACTTCTGTCTCAAAAAGCAGATGGGCTGGTCATAAACATAAAACGGAACTACCATTTGGATATTGTCCCTTTTGCATGTCTTTTTTGGTACCAAAACTATTTAATTGTGTATTTTCTCTCTCAGTATGTAATTATAAACCTTCTCATTTAAAATATTACATGAGAGTAAGTCATTATGACAATACATTTAAGAAAATAATTCAGAACCACCGATGTTAATCTCTGTCCAAGTTTATAATCAAAAAGTTTTATTTTAAAGAGACTAAGAAAGATGCCCTATCTTATAAATTGGTAAACTGGGTCTCAGATTAAGGAACATTTCATTCAAGGCAAACTTAAAAGTTAAATATGTGAAGTGGACATTTTTAGTATTTTGTATCAATGTAAGTATTAAAAGTTCTTGATTACTTTTTTCTTTTCTTTTTGATTTTTAATAGTTGAGTTACAATGCTGTGCTAATTTCTGCTGTACAGCAAAGTTATACACATATATACATTCATTTTTATATTCTTTTCCACTACGATTTATCCCAGGATATTGAATACAGTTCTCTGCTACTGCTATGCAGTAGAACTTTGTTGTTTATCCATTCTAAATGTAATAGTTTGCATCTACTAACCTCAAACTCCAAGTCCATCCCTCTCCCTCCTCCCTCCCCCTTGGCAAACACAAGTCTGTCATCTATGTTTGGGAGTCTGTTTTTCTTGATTTTTTTATTTTTCTGAAAGACTTGGGCCATAGAAACCTGAGTTAGATACTAATATGAACATGCATTCTTCATTATGAATTTTAAAGATCTGAAGATGAGAGCCTGACAGCTCTGGAAAGTCATAGTATATTTATATCATAAGTGGGGGAGAAGAGTGATATTAATTAATATTTTTCAGATTTGTATCCTTAGCCCCACTAACTCTTCTTTCTTCTATACCACTTTCCTGGATACAAGGAAAGAAAAGAAGGTGGAACATAATTTACAGGTGGCTGAACATTACTTTAGGCTCTTTACTAATATTTGATCATTTAGCTGCTTTATCCTTCCTGTCAGATTCATTTCCAGTCCATCTGTGTTGCATAGCCTTGGAAGTTTAAAACTATTTCTTAAGCGAAGTGTTGAAAGATAATATTTTCTCTTGTGTTACTTTCTAGAAAGTCAGGAGAAATTGGTTTCATTATAAAGTGTACTGCATAGGAGCAACTCTTTTTTCATCTTCTTTTTCTTTCTTACTCTCACTTACCTTCTTTCTTTCTCATTTGCCCTCTTTCCTTTTTTCTTCTTTTCACTCTTCTTTCTTTCCTTCCTTCCTTTTTCTTTTCTTTCTTTTTTGTTTGTTTGTTTCTTTCTATCTTTGTTTCTTTCTTTTTCTTTTACTCCTTCTTCCTTCCTTTTTCTCTGTCTTTACTTCTTTCTTTTTTATTTTCCTGGAGCCAGTTCTACATGCCATCAACACATGACCATCACAAAGGAGAATAGGTATGAAGTGGAAAGTGGCTTCACATTAAGAGTTTTCCCTCTCTAACAGATGTCCTGATTTTCTATGAGACTGCCACTCCTAAACATTTCTTCTTTTTTCTTTATTTTGGTATTTTCCTCGATATCACATTTTCATCTATAACATCATTAAGGAATGGCAGAAGAAGAAACGTGATGCTGATAATGTTCTGATTTCCAGTGTGAGGAGAAGACACCTTGCAAAAGACCCTTTTACTTGGCAGGAAGAGGAATTCAGAGACTTCTGTGACTGTAGTTTACCATTTTAAACAGACGTTCTAGTTTGTGTTCTTGATACTTATTTCCCCAATTCCTTTTACCCCCTTCTGTGTTGATTTTATTTTCATTGTAATGATTTTTTTAAAAAAGGGGAGGGAAACAGGGCTGTCCTCTCCATTATTTATTCCTCCCTTGGCTATCAGGTGGCTTGGTTTTTAGAGGCATGTGTAATGTATCCTTTTCCTTGATGCAGTTTTGAGTACCATGGTTGCAATAGCCAATCTCCCACCAGATCTTTTGCTCTGAGGAAAAGAAATATTTTACTTAAATATTAAAAGGTATATTAAAGCCTTTCCATATGTATGTTTTTCATCCATTTTATATGGAAATATGACCTCTTAGTTTCAGAAGATTTGTCTCTTTACAAATGAGCAGAAATGACCTGTCAAGATGATTTTGGCAGTGTCTCCATTAGTGGAACTGAAAGTAAAAAGAAAAAACAAAATAAAGCATGTAGCTTGATAAATTTTGTCCAAAAGAGGTACATGTCCAAATACTGATAATCCTTTAGTCTCACCTTTTCCAAGAAGCCTTCCCTAACCACCCCAGCCTTCACTAATCTCTGCTTCCTCCAAGTTCCTGTGCTGTCAGATGTTTATGGAAAGCAATTTTAGGATAACATAACTTGCTCAAGGTTACAAAAAAATAAATGACAAAGCTAGGATTTTAACTCAGGCACTATGGCTTCAGAGACTGCCTGTACTTTTAGTCAACATTCTATACCACCTTCCTTGACAGACCCTATGATATGAGAAAAAAACATTGGTTAGGTAAATGTATAGCTCTGGAAGAAAAAAATAGAGGATGTTGTACATGTTGGTTTGTTTTCATCACATAATTTCCTTTTAATCAAAGTATGCTATACTGTTAATGGCTGTAAAATGTGTTGATTTAAAGGAAGAGGAGAGCATCTAAGAAGTCCTGAAATGCTTATTCTTTAAACTGACTCTTAAATTTTCTTGACATGTGCTGGATGTGGAGAGATTAGGGAGAAGGCTGCAGATAGGAATTGGAAAAGTGTTCCTGGTCAGCGTTATCTTGGAAACCTCAAGGGCAGAAGAGAGTGAATTAACTATATAAGCCTAGCTGAAAACAGTACTGGGCCATAGAGAAATCCAATTCTGTATCCTACTGTAGCTTGGTTAGTGGGCTTGGTCCTCATTAGCACTGTTGTTGTATTGATACTTTCCAATTCACGGATATTTGTGTATGTGTCTTAATCTAATCTCCCCACTCTCCTACCTCACTTCTCAGGATACCACAATGTTTATAAAATGCCTTCAGGTTTTTAAATGATTGCCTCAGGGAATATCCCTCAACTGTCACCTCTTTACTTTTCCCAACCTCTTACAGGAGAAAATCAAAGATTTAAAAAATTGTGAAGTTTTAAATAAAAGGAAGGAAGAGGAAATGACCATATACAGGTTAATGCTTATATATGCTGAGTAACAGAAATGAAAAGCATATTTCTTTTATAAAATTCAAGCTGGTCACTTGACTTGAGCTTTTCTAGGTCTCAGCCATCTGGTTCAGCTCTGCTGCTTCATAACTGTGTGACTTTGAGCAAATTCACTCCTCTTCTTTAGGCTCTTTCCCTCATTGATGAATGAGATTGTTATATCAGCCAATCAAAGAGCTTCTCAAATGCATCGATGTGGTGGCTCTTTAATGCTAAGGTAAGCTCCAGCAGGGAATTATCCATGAATATCTCTGACTTGTATCGACTTCCACCTTCTAATGTCACTCTATGCCCTTATACACACATATCACCAAAGAAAATGATATCATAATAATAGCTAATAATTAGAGTGCTCTTTACTATGTAGCAGGCATCATTTTAATCAATTCCCATGTATCTAGTCTTCACAACCACCCTAGGAAATAGGCACCATCATTATCTTCATTTTATAGAAAAGGAAACCCACCCCCATAAGAGAGACTAAAACACTTGGCCAAATTCACATAACTAATAAGTGGAAGAATTATAATTTGAACTCAGCCGACATGGCTCCAGAGACCATGCACTCAACTACTATACTACATTGTCAACACAATAGTATTTGGAAAAATAATAAATGTTGATTTTTAAAATGCAAAATGAGACATCAAATAGCAAATATTTACAAACCCTCTACTCTTCACAGAATTCCAAATGATACACAAATATCCACCTATTTATGCATTGCTTTCCCTTCCCTAAAGTTAAAAAGCGATCAACATTATTGAACTTTTCATATACTTGTTTTACATTTTCAAATCTACTTTAATGGGAACACAGTAAAACTCATAAGGGACTGGATTATGCAAAGCAGATTCCATCCATCCATTTATAAATAGCCACATCCTTGTATGAATAAGAGGTTTACTCTTTAGATATGACTAATCTGCCTATTTGCAGCTGAGTTCTTGTCTGAAAATGGGCCACAATATATCATGGGTGATGTGTAAAACTCACATACTTTTAACCACTTATAAAAAGCTATTGGCCTTGGCTGTTCATAACAGAAAAAATATATATATTTGCAACTAAATTAAATCCTCTCAATCAAAGAACATACAAAGCCACCTTGCTCTCTTGTACTTAGGTAATGCCCAGTCACTGATGGAAGATTTTGATGACAGGTGTAACTGCTTGATTCAAATTGATTTCATACACACACAATTCACACACTCCATTTCACCATTTTCTATTTCTTTCTGGAGATACTTAAAGGGCACTCAGATCTCTTTACTGCACGTCTCCCACGTTGCCTTTAGGTACACATTTACTGGTAACTATTTTACAAAGGAAGAGATCACATTAAGGTCAAGTAGTGATTATTATGATCTCTTTGGTTGACTGAGTCTACACACACACAGTGAAATGGATAATTGAGACAACTATCAAGATAATTCGAGGCAAAAAAGAATTATTGCTTCAATTATCTGACTATTTCAGATGAGTGTGTTTTGAACTGAATTACCTACCTAATTGCTTCAATTTTCCACTTCACTTTGTGTGGGTGTCGCCAAGTTGTTAGGGTGCTAAGATGATGAAAGTCTACTGTTTTCCCCATTTAATTAAACTATTTTTACACTAGTCTGCCTTTTTAAAAAATAGTCTTCAGGAGGAATTCTAGGTTGTTTCAGCCTTAGGGAATTGAATTCCAATATGACCTTGGGTAGTAATGGTACCTCTCAAGACCCTATGGAAAATTTAATAATCTTATAGGACTCTTCCAGGTCTGAAATTCTATGAATGATTTTGTTTAATCAAACCAGTCTTACAGACGTCTGGAAAAACAGTAAAGCTTAGTGTCAGGCCACTTCTATCCATACAGCTGACATTCATGTTGATGATGATGAACACTGACAGCCTGTGGCTGGATCCTCATCTCCAAAGCTGCTGTTCCAGGAACAATCTTCTTTTTGCTACAGAACTTTGCTGGTTGCAGCCCTGCTCTGAAAATTTGGCTAGAAAAGCTCTATCGTTTTCAAGATAAAAATATCTTGTGTGTTTGTGCATACATGCATTAGAGTGTCTGCTGCTGCTCCTGCTCCTGCAAAGCATTTCCTCACCAGAGCAGTGACTGTTAACAGGAAGCAGAGACTGGCTGCAAGGAACACCAAGAGGAAAGTGAAAGGTGAGTCTAGTGGAGTTGCCTGGAGGCATCTACTTATTAAATGAAACTTTCAAGCTGATTTTCAGAAGGCTCTGTTTCAGAGATCTGTAAATGAGTTGAATTCATTTTCCATGCCAATTACTTGGAGTCCGAGTTTCTACAGTAGCCTGCTATTAGCCTCTTATGTAAACACTATCAACTGCTTATGCATCTCTTATGGAACCAAGCAGACTCAACAGCTGAGCTAAGTTTTACTTGCAAGTAGAAGACTGTATTGGTAGATAGTTCACCCTTACTCTGGAAAGATAGTCATCAAACCAATTCTGTCTCCTTAGGTTCAACTTGTTTAAATAATATGTTAATTAACTTGTTGATGAGCTATAATCATATTGATAGAATTTCCTGAGCTGACAGCCATATCTGTAGGCAGTCTTAACCATCTTAGAATCATTTGAATGTGGAAGGGAAGTTGATGAGACATACCCAGACCACATTCAAATGATTCATGGTGCTGTCTGAATTGTTGATTGTTGAATATATGATCACATTTTCCAAACTTCTTGTTCTTTTTATATTTTCTCCATGGTAAATTGAAGTTCAGAGGTAAATGCAAGATAAGAAAAGGCAAAAATACAGCTTTTCCTATTTCCTGCTTTATTCTCTCACCATGAGACCCAGAGTTTGAAATATTTTTCTTATTACAAATTCATAAGATATAATGTATTCCTTTACTGCTAGAAAAAATAAAGACATCCATAATTGTGTGTGATATATAGTGATATTTGGTGTATTTTCTCAGAGTTCAAAATTTTGCAAGGAATCATTAATGACACAGTAAAACTGCTTTTCAAAAAATCTCCTCAATGCCTTTAAAGATCAACACGACTACAGAGTGGATAATCATGAGAAAGTAGCAATAATCATTTTCCTTTAATGAAGGATAATGTTGATGACTTTTCTTTTTATAATTGTCACTTTAGGCAGCTATGTGTTGGTAAATTTTGCATTCTGATTCTGAGAAGAGGGAAAGCTTTATGGGCATGTTACCAGTGCAGTGGTACAGGACACCACACTCAGAAGGGTGTCCAGTGCTTAGGGTTTAATGCTCTGAAGTAACCGTCTTAAACTTCTTAGTAATTTTATCTTTGAACTGTGTTTGTACATAAAGTCCAAAGAGACAATGGAATATGTGACAGGAGTTTGGAGCTTGGCTTCATGTTGTAATCCTTCCTCTCACTGCTTCTCTTCCTCCCCAGGATGAGTTCTCAGTGCCCATGGCTGCAGAACATCCATTGTTGCCCTCTGACCCTGTGGAAAGAATTGAGGTCCCTGTAAGTCTTAGACTAGGGCATGGCAGTAGCCATACCTTCCTTGGGCTGATGGTATCATGGCCTCGTTGAGAGTGAGCCTTTAGCCGATCCACCCCTCCCAACTCAGGAGTAAGTCCTAAAGTTCAGTCACTTTTGGAGGCCCTTCATTCACTGCAGATAGAATTTTAGGAAATAAAAATGCCTTGCTAGACTCCCCCCTCTCTCCAAAAGGGTATGGCGCTTTGATCTAGCAGTTGGCAGAGGGAAGAACCCTGTGGCTGATGGGCATGCACCAAGTAGTGCACTTACCCCACAAGTATCCCTATCTCTGAGAGATTGCAACATTAGAAGTCAAATAAAAAACACTGACAGGTCAAGAAAGAGAAAGAAATAAGCTTTAACAACATATTGTTCTGCTTTTAAAATAAGAGTTCCCACATTTTAATTTTGTACTGGGACCCACAAATTATGCAGCCTGTCCTGAAGAAGGCGTAGTCAAACCAGCAAATTTTAGGTGGCAATCTAAGTGGTCAACTGGTAAGCTTTGACCATGTTAAAAAGATTTCCTAATGTGAGCATGCTATGGTGGTTCAAACCCTATGTAGGGGTCATGAAATCTGTATATAAGACAAATCTGTCAATGACCCCATTCTGTGAATGTGAAAAAGGTTATTCTCTGACCTTTAATTTCTTCATTAGTAAAATGAGAGGGTTATTTTCTGTGCTTTTCAAGTCCTTCCAATGTTAACATTCTGTGCTTTCTGTGAACATTTTGTCAGAAATAATTTTTCTTCAAGAGCTAAAGGACAGTATAGTAATTATATCCTCTTTGTATCAGTGGATCTCAACAGGGGCAATTTTGCCCACCAGGGAATGTTTGGAAATATCTGGAGACATTTTTGATTGTCACATCTGAGATGAGGGTGCTACTGGCATCTAGTGGATAAAGGCCAGGAATGCTGCTAGATATCCTACAATGCACAGGGCAGCCCCACACAAAGAAAACAAAGAATTTTCCAGCCCACAATGTCAGTAGTGCCAAGGTTAAGAGCTTCTGGCCTATATGAAAGAAATACTTTTGCTTTAGGATTTGTATAAATGTCCCATTCTTTTCTTTAACAATGGGTTAAGGCATGATAATGTTAGAATCAAGGCTTAATAACCAAATCAAACACAAAAGGTGTTGACTAATGTTGCTATTGGATTCTGGTCTCTGGAAACAGGAACATCTGTCTGCTGTAATCTTTTGTTTGCCAAGATAGGAAGAGAATAATTAACTGTAGTTATAAAACTCTCTCACGCATAAAGTCTGTAGAAGAATAAAAAGTTAAGACTGCTTTATTAGGCTAATAATTGAGCAATTTTTCCACTCGTGAACTTTATTGTGGTGGTAGAATGTTGAAGATGATGATTTCTTTGCAGCCTCCATATTTTCACACAAGAAATAAGCAGAGAGCTTTCTAACAAAGCTAGTCATTGCTATCACTAATAACACAAGGAATTACAAGGAGGATGTTACTGGCTAACTCCAAGATTTATTTATTCATTAATTCATTAATGCATTCATTTATTCAATAATTTTAGTTAAAATTTTACAGTTTGCCATGATTTCATAGAATATGGTGATTAATACTACTACTAATAATAACTCTAGATAGGTCCTTGTTTGCATCCCAGTAGTTGTTGTGAGGCATACTCAAATAACTAAACCAAATTTGTAATATATAGTGATAGCTACAAAGAAAGTGTAGAGTAAGTGCCATAGGTTGTAAAACAAAAGAGAGAGAGTTCTTTAGGAGTTCAGGGAAGAGAGAGGTTGTTTTTAACTGGTGTGCTCAGGAAGTCTTTGTGTAACTGGTGATTATTGAACTGTATTTTTTTCACATAATAAAATTTGAATAGCTGCATTATCTGTCATATAGTGAATACCCAAGTGAGGAAGGTAAAAAATACAAGTGCATTCTTATGATCAGGTTTCTGTAATGAAATTGTGTATAGACAGAGCTTTTTTGATTGCAAGTATCAGAAGCCCAAGTCAAACTAAATTAAGACAAAAAAGCAGTTTGTATTAGGAATCCTGGGGTATCTGAGAGAAACTGGGGACAGAAATTAAAGAAGAAAAATGAAGCATGTGTGCAGAAAGAAGCAGATTGTAGAGGAGGAGCATCCTGATTGTGTTTCAGACTCCAGTTCCAGTGATTCATGAAACCCAGCTGCATCTCCTCTGAATCCCTGGAACTGACAAGGGCCTTGGTTTTGGTGCCCACCCTACATTAATGAAGTATGGTTAGAAATGGAGATACATATTATACTCACAAGTCAGCACTCTCAGTTGCTATGAAAAGAATTGGAGTGGGGTAGCAATTTCCAGAAGGAAAGCATTCTACAGGAATAAGGGAGAAGTATCTTGGGAGAAAGGTGTCTATAGACATAGATAGTTCTAAGGCCCTTTGAAATTAAATGACATACCTTACATTTATAGAATGATAAATGCAAACCAATGTGTACAGATATGAATTGTCTCACCTAAACTTCAACAGAGTCTTATGAGGAATGTTATTTTATAACCACAATATTTACAGATGAGTAAACCCAGTCTTTAATGGGTAAAAATAACTTGATCAAGGTAATATATAAATCTGATAAGTTAGGGAGCCAAGATTCAAACACAGATACTCTGACTCAATGACTACACAATACTGCCTCAAACATTTTTGTGAAATAGTTGCAAAGCCAGCTTCATGGGTAAATGATAAAAGCAGTCATACAAGGCCACATGCTCAGAAGGGCCTCATGCTTGGGGTTTAGTGTTCTGTGATACTGTCTTGAAATTCTTAACACCTTTATCTTTGAATTTATGTTTTGTAAGTGATGTCCAATGGGACAATGGAGCTTGTACTAGGGGCTTGGAATCTCTCCTGATGTGCAACCCAGCCTCCCCCACTTCCCCGCTTCCTTACAAATGTCCCTGTGCTTAAGGGAGTGTGACATTCAATAACAAATAAAAAATATCATGTCATGTTGTGGGAGAGACCGTAAAAGAAAGAAAAATGTATATGTTAAAGTCCTTAAGAAAGAAAACTTTTCCCCTTACTGTTTGAACAAGGAGTCTTTCATCTTCATTTTTCATTGATCACTGAAAATTATGTAGCCAGCCCTGAACAGTTGTTAGGAATGCTGTCTATGGCCAAATAGAGTTTCTGCGGGCCAAAACCAATTGCATAACAAAGAGATAAAAACATTATCTGTAGTCTAGCTATCTCAGATCACCATCCAAGAAAAAAAGTAACTAATATCATCAGATATGATTAAAGCAGGTGCATTAGGCCCCCATAACTAACTATCCAGAAGCATCATGGCATCGTGATTTTGAGTGCAGATTCTAGAATCAATTGCCTCAGTTCATATCCTATCTTCCTTGATGTGTGTCCCTAAGTAAGTTAACATCTCTGTGTTTTCACTTCCTTATGTGTAAGGATGATGATAATAATACTAATACCTATTTATAGAATTGTTATGAGGATAAAGTGAGTTGACATATGTAAATATATGTAATATATATAAAATGTGCTTTGAACATTGCCTGGTACTTAATAAGTACTCAGTAAATTTCACTATTCTGAATAGCTATGGACCGAACATATGAGGACAATTCTATAGCATAATTAATAAATGTTAGCACAGAGCTTGTGTCCAAAAAAACATTACTAACTTCAACTTGAACTTTAATTACCTCAGATATACAAGCTTACTAACATTGTTAGTTTCCCAGAAAATGTTTCCAGTGCTTAATAAGTCATGGAATACACAGTTCAATGTAATAAAAGTTCATTCCATGAGGAAAATATAATGAGAGCACTGTGTAGAACATGTGCAATTTTGAAAAGTATTTGGATTTCAAGCAAAAATATTCTAAATTAAGTTGAACTTAATTGCAAGTTCAGCATACAAGGTTTTTGTAATTGTATGCCTTTAGTCTTGCAGCCCAAGAGGCCATGACTATAAATACACACAGAAGAGACCATTGCTTAAATGAAATTACATATATAAATCATCTAACATAGTTCCAGGCATAAAGTAGATGTTCAATAAATGATAGCTATTATCATTAATATTGAAGTCTTTTGAAACTTCAGTGACTAGAATGTAATTTGGCTCTCTGACCACTGGGTCATCTTTATGGAGTGATTGAAACTGAGCTCTTTTAAAGAATTTCAGATTGTCTCTTATAATGCTGCATTTTATCGTTGAATAAATCAGTGGCTATTACCTTTTGGAGAAGAAAATGAAGAAAGGAATGTTATGAGAAATGTCACAAATGTAAATTTTATGGACAGTTTTATGAAAAAGCCATTAGACAGCAACAGTAGTTCACAAAGATGTTCTGCTATTTAGTATTGTTACCTACAGGTGCTGACTGACAGTGTAAAATCACAGAAGCATCAACTCCCAGAGCTTCGAGTACCTGTGGAAACATATAACACAGTGTCAGGCATATAGAAGGCACTCAATAAATGCAAGCATCCTTGTCTTCTTCCTTTGAGATTGTATAGTTCAACACACCCCCCCACCTCAGTTTTGCAAATGAGGAAATGAGAGGGAATAACCTGACAAGATTATACAAGTAACTTTTTGATTGAATAGGAAGTAGAATATCTATAAAATGTCTCAGAAGACTCAGATGATGTTTTCTCCATTTTGAAACAAACCAGTGAACCCTGAGAGGAGAGCTTGGTATACATAACAACATGAGTAGTGAGAGCTCCCTTTCTCCTAAAAGCAAAGCAACCCAAAGCAGTAGTTACAACTCATAGAAACTCTACTCTATGAACAAAGACTCAGCCATCTCTGTCCCAGCAACTCCACACCCCATTCTCCCCAGTCTGCTAAACAATATTCCCTGCAAGAAAATGTCTAAAATAATCATACACTCTCCTAAAGCTAGATGAGACTTTATCCAACCTTTTCCCCAAAACAGGAATTCCTTTTCTACCATCTCTAAAAGGTTTTATCTTGTGAAGACTAAAAAAAAATCCAGTTCTTTCAACAATCCCTTGTATGGTTATTTTCTGAAACTTCCAGAGACACTGTAATTAAGCAGAGTCAGTATTGATGTACCCAACTATAATAGATTTGATTATTGGTTCCATTTTTTTCCTCCATTGTTAACAGAGTTATGCATCCACATACTTTGCCAGGTACATTTTTAGTATCCTCCTAATACGGGTGAAGTATACTTGGCTTTGTGACTTGACTTGGCCAATGAAAGATTACTGGAAATGATGTCAGTGAATGTTTAAAATGTATTGGCATGTATTGGCTTGTCCTTTTGCCCTCCAGTGATACGTCTTGAGAAGTATACTTCCTGAGTAGCTGCTAGTCCAAGAAGAAAAACAGGGAAAATGAGGAACAGACTTAAATCCAATTCATGATGTATCTGAACCCAATCAACCCGAAGTCTTAGTCAGAGATTGGCAAATGAGTCACAAAGTCATGATTGAGAAATATAAATGCTTGCATTGTAATTCACTGAGTTTTGGGGGCAGTTTATTACATAATATTGTTTGAAACAATAGCCAGCCAAGACTTCCCATGATTGGCTGTTGAGCATAGCCACAGTTGTAAAGAACCTAGGTATGGTATAGGCCAATAAATTTCTTTATTTTACTGAAAGCTTTTTCTTTTACAGAAGTCACTCTTAATGTGTGGCATCCTTTAGTTTTTTATCTTTCATTTGTTAAATTGAGGTATGATTGACATACAGAAAATGCTGTACATATTTAATGTATACTTCATGATGAGTTTAAAGTTAAATATACATTTTGCAGCAAACGGCAGGATTTCCTTATTCTTAAGGCTGTATAATATTCCACTGTATGTATATACCACATTTTCCTTATCCAATTACCTGCTGATGGATATTTAGGTTGTTTCCATGTCTTTGCCATTGTAAATAAAGTTGAAATGAACATAGGTGTGTAGATATTTCTTTGCAATACAGAGTTCAATTTTTTAGGTGTAAGCCCAGAAGTGCTGGATCATATGATAGTTCTATTTTTAATTTTTGATAAAACTCCAAACTGATTTCCATAAAAGCTGTACCAATTTTCATTTCTACCACATCATCACCAACACTTTTTAACCTATTTTTTTTATATAATAGCCATCCTAGTAGGTGTGAGGAGATATTGCGGTTTTGACTTGTATTTCCCTGATGGTTAGTAATCTTGAGCACATTTTCATATACCTATTGGCCATTGGTATTTCTTCTTTGGAGAACTATCTATTCAGGTCTTTTTACCATTAAAAAATAACTCAGAATAAACTTAACCAAGGAGACAAAAGACTTGTACACTGAAAACTATAAAACATTTGAAGAAAGAATAAATTTTAAGACTAACAAATGGAAAGAAACCTCTCTTAATGCATTGGAAGAATTAATATTATCAAAATGTCAATACTACCCAAAGTGATCTAGAGATTTAATGCAATCCCTACAAAAAATCTCAATAGCATTTTTTAAAGAAATTGAAAAATACTATCCTAAAATTCATATGGAACCACAAGTGACCCCGACTAGCCAAAGCAATCTTTTTTTTTTTTAACATCTTTATTGGGGTATAATTGCTTTACAATGGTGTGTTACTTTCTGCTTTATAACAAAGTGAATCAGTTATACATATACATATGTTCCCATATCTCTTCCCTCCTGCGTCTCCCTCCCTCTCACCCTCCCTATCCCACCCCTCCAGGCGGTCACAAAGCACCGAGCTGATATCCCTGTGCTATGAGGCTGCTTCCCACTAGCTATCTACCTTACGTTTGTTAATGTATATATGTCCATGCCTCTCTCTCGCTTTGTCACAGCTCACCCTTCCCCCCCCCCCATATCCTCAAGTCCGTTCTCCAGTAGGTCTGTGTCTGTATTCCTGTCTTACCCCTAGGTTCTTCATGACATTTTTTTCCTTAAATTCCAGATATATGTGTTAGCATACGGTATTTGTCTTTCTCTTTCTGACTTACTTCACTCTGTATGACAGACTCTAGGTCTATCCACCTCATTACAAATAGCTCAATTTCGTTTCTTTTTATGACTGAGTAATATTCCATTGTATATATGTACCACATCTTCTTTATCCATTCATCTGATGATGGGCACTTAGGTTGTTTCCATCTCTGGGCTATTGTAAATATAGCTGCAATGAACATTTTGGTACATGACTCTTTTTGAATTTTGGTTTTCTCAGGGTATATGCCCAGTAGTGGGATTGCTGTGTCATATGGTAGTTCTATTTGTAGTTTTTTAAGGAACCTCCATACTGTTCTCCACAGTGGCTGAACCAATTCACATTCCCACCAGCAGTGCAAGAGTGTTCCCTTTTCTCCACACCCTCTCCAGCATTTATTGTTTCTAGATTTTTTAATGATGGCCATTCTGACTGGTGTGAGATGATATCTCATTGTAGTTTTGATTTGCATTTCTCTAATGATTAATGATATTGAGCATTCTTCCATGTGCTTGTTGGCAGTCTGTATATCTTCTTTGGAGAAATGTCTATTTAGGTCTTCTGCCCATTTTTGGATTGGGTTGTTTGTTTTTTTGTTATTGAGCTGCATGAGCTGCTTGTAAATTTTGGAAATTAATCCTTTGTCAGTTGCTTCATTTGCAAATATTATCTCCCATTCTGAGGGTTGTCTTTTGGTCTTGTTTATGATTTCCTTTGCTGTGCAAAAGGTTTGCAGTTTCATTAGGTCCCATTTGTTTATTCTTGTTTTTATTTCCATTTCTCTCGGAGGTGGGTCAAAAAGGATCTTGCTGTGATTTATGTCATAGAGTGTTCTGCCTATGTTTTCCTCTAAGAGTTTGATAGTTTCTGGCCTTACATTTAGGTCTTTAATCCATTTTGAGCATATTTTTGTGTATGGTGTTAGGGAGTGATCTAATCTCATACTTTTACATGTACCTGTCCAGTTTTCCCAGCACCACTTATTGAAGAGGCTTTCCTTTCTCCACTGTACATTCCTGCCTCCTTTTTCAAAGATAAGGTGACCATATGTGCGTGGGTTTATCTCTGGGCTTTCTATCCTATTCCATTGATCTATCTTTCTGTTTTTGTGCCAGTACCATACTCTCTTGATTACTGTAGCTTTGTAGAATAGTCTGAAGTCGGGGAGCCTGATTCCTCCAGCTCCATTTTTCGTTCTCATGATTGCCAAAGCAATCTTGTATGAAGCAGAAGACATCACATTTCTTGATTTCAAAATATATTTTAAAGCTCTAGTAATTAAATGTTTATGGTACTGTTAAAAAAAAAGACATATAAACCAGTGGAACAAAATAGAGAGTTCATAAATAAATCCACACATTTATGGTAAACTGATATTTAAAGGATAGTCATTTCAATAAATGGTGTTGGGCATACTGGATATACAAATGCAAAAGAATAAAATTGCACTCTTATTTTACACTGTACACTAAAATCAACTCAAAGTGAATTAAAAGCATAAATGTAGGACATGAAAATTTAAATCTTCTAGAAGACAATAATAATAAAGGTTCTTGATATTGGTCTTGGCAATGGTTTCTTGGATATGACCCCAAAAGCGAAAATAGACAAGTCGTACTGCACAAACTAAAAAGCTTCTGCACAGCAAAGGAAATAACCAGAAAAGTGATAAGGCAACCTACAAGATGAGAGAAAATATTTGCAAACTATATATCTGATAAAGGGTTAATATCCAAGATATATAAGGAACTTCTATGACTCGAAAACAAACAAACAAAAAACCCACAAATGACAAAATTATATCTTTCCTTTTGATAAGCTTCCATCATATGAAACTTTAGGTGGGCTAAAAGGATGCTCCACTGGCCTCCTGACTTCATCTTGCACAATTTGTCCTAATACTGTAGGACGGTACAGTATTAGGAATGTGAATTCGCTCGCATAGAAAGTTTTTGTAGAAGAGAAAAGTGTTTTATAAAAGGGAGATCTTCATTGTCTACTTTGAATTTTGCAATCCTCCTTGATAGTTTCTGTAGAAATTGATTTCAAGGTATTTTTCTCCTTGTTTTCTTTTTTACTAAAGTGATACAGGTGTGTTTTAGAACAAATTACCTTTGTCAAACTTCCATAAAATTCCTGACAATGGAACTAAGGGGAAATTTTAAAGAAGATTTGATGGCTGTGAGAGTTACAATACCACAAGCCAAATTATTGTGGGATCACAATTAGGCTTCTATTTTCTTTTTTTACATTTATTTTTCAGCTGTAACTAGTTATGGATCCCAAAATTGTACCTGCATTTTGCCACTGAATATCCTAAAAAAAAGGCAAGTGGCCAATAATGTTAGCATGTGCCTAATTATGCACACAAAGAGCCAATTGCACAAGTAAAGATGTACACCCCAAAACAAGAAGAGCTCTTTAGCACCTTAAGTCTTAGTAGCTTACACGTATTATGTGTTTATCACTTAATAAAGGAGGCAGGAATCGTGATCAGATAAAAACAAACATTTATATATATGTATTTATTTATATATTTTTTGAATTAATCACTTTGTTATGTGTTCTGGAAGATACTGAGATGAAATAGACTCTGGTTCTGCTTTCTTTAAAAATTAATTAATTAACTTATTTATGGCTGCATTGGGTCTTCAGTGCTGTGCGTGGGCTTTCTGTAGTTGCGGTGAGTGGGGGCTACTCTTTGTTGTGATGCATGGGCTTCTGATTGCAGTGGCTTCTCTTGTTGCAGTGTGTGGGCTTCAGAAGTTGTGGCACACAGGCTCAGCAGTTGTGGCACATGGGCTTAGTTTCTCCACAGCATGTGGGATCTTCCTGGACCAGGGCTCGAACCCATGTCCCCTGCATTGGCAGGTGGATTCTTAACCACTGAGCCACCAGGGAAGTCCTTTGTTTCTGCTTTTAAGAAACATAGGGATTTGCTGAGATAAGACTTCTACACATGAAACAAAGCCAATAATTAAACATATTATACTAGAGGTTGTCTCTACAAAGTATGCTTAAAATGCAGTAAGACAAACTGCAGTGTCTTAAATCAGCACCTTTCAATGTCCATTATTAGTTTAAGGATAATATACTGCCCCAAATCATGCATAGGTCCCATGAGTACACTGAAAGTAATATTTATTTATTTATTTATACAAAATGAGATTGAAAAATTCATGAGAGTTTGCAAGAGAAAGAAGGAGATTGGGTGGTCTCTATTTAATACTTAATTCTGTTGGAACTTTCCCTATATTTGTTTGTTGCTCCAGGATTTATGGCTTTATAAAACAATAGAGAGATATTAAGAAGTATGAAGGAGAAAACAAAAGTCTTATTTTACTTATTTAGCTACTTTTTATTTTTTTATTTGTTTGTTTTTGTTTATTGAAGTATAGTTGATGTACAATATTATGTTAGTTTTGAATGTACAACATAGTGGTTCGACCACTTAACATGAAATGATTACTTGAAATGAAATGATTATGAAATGATCAGGCATTATGAAATGATCACCATGATAAGTTTAATAACAACCTGTCACCATACAAAATTATCATGTTATTGATTATATTTCTTATGCTATATATTACATCCCATGGGCTTATCTTTTTAATAAGTGGAAATTTGTACTTCTTAATCCCCTTCACTTATTTCACCCAATCTCCCACCTCCCTCCCCTCTGATAACCATCAGTTTGCACACTGGATCTGAAGTCTCTTTCTGTTTTGTTTTGTTTATTCATTTGTTTTGTTTTTAGATTCCACATATCAGTGAGATCATATGGTACTTGTCTTTGTCTGACTTATTTCACTTAACATTATATATTCTAGGCAGATCCATGTTGTTACAAATGGTAAGATCTCATTCTTTTTCATGGTTGAGTTTATTTATTTATATTTATGTTTATGTTTATATATTACATCTTCTTTATCCATTCATCTATCAGTGGACACAGCTTGTTTCCATATCTTGGCTATTGTGAACAATGCTGCATTGAACGTAGGGGTGCATATATCTTTTCAAATTAGGCTTTATGTGTTCTTCAGGCAAATACCCAGAAGTGAAATTGCTGGATCATATGGTAGTTTTACTTTTAGTGTTTTGAGGAAGCTCCATACTGTTTTCCATAGTGTTTTCACCAATTTACATTCCCACTAATAGTGCACAAAGCTTCCCTTTCTTTCACATCCTCACCAACACTTGTTATTTTGTCTTTTTGATGATAGCCATTCTGAAAAGTGTGAGGTGATATGTCATTGTGGTTTTGGTTTGCATTTCCCTGATAATTAGTGATGTTGAGCATCTTCTCATGTGTCTGTGGCCATTTTTACGTCTTCTCTGGAGAAATATCTCTTCGGGTCCTTTGTCCATTTTTAACTCAGATTTTTTAATATTGAGTTGTATGATTTCTTTACATAATTTGGATATTAACCACTTATCAGATGTGTCATTTGCAAATATTTCCTCCAATTCAATATGTTGCCTTTTCATTTTGTTCATGGTTTCCTTTGCTGTACAAAAGCTTTTTAATTTGATGTTGACTTGTTTATTTCTGCTTTAGTTGTCCTTGTCTGAAGTGACAGATTCAGAAAATATGTTTCTGAGACTGATGTCAAAGAGCATAGTGCCTATATTTTCTTCTAGAAGTTTTGTGGTTTCAGGTCTTACATATAAATCTTTAATCCATTTTGAGTTCATTTTCCTATATGGTGTAAGAAAATGGTCCAGTTTCATTCCTTTGCCTGTAGCTGTCCAGTTTTCCCAACACCATTTGTTGAAGAGACTGTCTTTCCTCCATTGTGTATTCTTGCCTCCTATTCCTGCCCCATTTGATATTGAATAAAACCTATTTTCCATGCCATTTAGAAGGTTTGAAAATATTTAAAATGTCATCTACAGCACAAAACAGAAAAAGCACTTGAGAAACCATGGGTTTCTTTAAAATTTAATTTTTAATTGTCAGAAACAAAAGTTACTTTGCTACTTGCCCTTTCATTGATTTAATCTAAAGTCTTGATTAATGTGACAACCAACCTGTAATTACAAACAGTGCTTCTAAATCTTCTGGGTTATTAGAGGTGTCACCTACAAATTGGCACTTGCCATCTACCTCTACAAGGATTAAATTATGAGCTGCTGCAGCTGTTGATCTTCAACACCCCCTGAAAGGAGTTCAGGGTGGAGATCAGAAATGAGGTACTCTGTGCTCTGGAAAAAACTGGCAGAACAGGTCTTCAGATCTTTATATATTTTCAGGAGACAATTTTATGAGTCCAATTCTTGCATCTCATCATATCTAGAAAATCACTAAAATCTGATAACTGCTCCTCATGACTAGCAGTAACCTTCACAACTAGCAGAAACCGTCTGCAAAATATATGTACTTAATTGCATGTACTCCCCCTTCACCAAAATCACATATATACTGACCTTCCCCCATACCTCTTTGGAGCAGTTTCCTCAGAGCTATCTGAAATGATGTCTCCCTGGCTATAGTCCTCATTTTTCCCCAAATAAAACTTAACTCACAACTCTCACATTGTGCATATTTTTAATCAGCAGAGGATAGATTATCATGTAATTCTGAATCACTCTGTTCTGTCCATAGCCCCCAGCATTCAGAGAGACTGTATTATAATGCTAATAGCACAAGGAGAGTCTCCTGGAAATGGAATATCTTCAACCATTCTCCCAAGTTATTTGCTCTTCTTTAAAAGTGTAAATAGGACAGGGGAGAGAAATGTTTTTAAAGACCTTAGAGTGTATACAAGTATTTATTGAGCTGCTGCTCCTTACAAGTCATTGCTGTGGAAAAGAGGTAATGAAATGTAAAGTTCAGGATTTCAGAAAATTTAACAGAGTGCTGTCATTCATATATTTAGCCTGAATTACTTTATTCACATGGCCAAATATTTTTTTTTCAGGTTAGAGAATACACAACAGTTTGATTAACGGGGGGCTTGAGTAAAAGATAAGTTGAAGCACGTCTGAAGAATGAAAGCCTAGAAAGTGATTTGGGACAGCAAAAGGTGAGCATGAGGCTGGAGGATGATGGAAGAATGATAGTCTAAAGTGAGGAGCTGGAGAAAGAGAGAAAGGAAAATGCTAAAGATAGACTTTTGAATACTATTTTAGCAAGGCTTCCATGTTTCCTAGACTATAAACTGTGGGGAAAGATCTGTTTGTTCCGTTTATGTATCTCCTTTAATAGATTGTGAGGGCAGATTACCATTTTATTTCCTTGGCCTAGCCCAATATCTGCACAGGATAGACACTCAGAAACACGTTTTAAATTGGAAATGATTTCAGAGTCTCTTCAAATGATGGATACCTGTTATTTTTGCATCAATTTCTATTCATATTTAAGTCATTGGGGGCCAGAGTCTTATACTGCCCTGTACTTCCTTAGGCAAGTCCAGCCCATAAACACAATTTGTTTAGTCAATATGTAGTTTTAATTTTCTTCTTTTATTAAATGTCCTAAGAAGGACCATACATTCACAAGTTTACCTCAGCCATTACTACTGTATAATGCCCAGCATTCATAGTTCTCTTAAATAACTTGCATTGGCCTGAAGGCATTTGAGTTTGTGAACTGTTAAGTATTTGCTCCAGAATTGTTATTTATCTTGCCTTCTCTTGTCTCTCTCAATTTACTCAGTCATTTATTCCACAAACATTTTTTGACCATCTTCTATGTACCAGACCCTGTATTAGGCAATACTATGATGAATAAAAGACACATTCCTGAACTGGAACAGCTCACAGTATAGTTGGAGAGAAGGACAAGTAAATAACCTATTATAATACAGCATGGATAGAATTATGGATAGCATGATATAGGATTATATAGCTACTCATTCCCTTCATCTGTCTTATTTTCCTCTTTATCCCTTTCTCTTTTCATCTTTCATATCTATTTAGAGCTAAGAAGTATTTTAAACTCAGAACTAAGATAAGAAGCTTGGTCAAATTTTCTGCTCATCCAGATTGGAGGAAAATTGATCATCTAGGCATTCACCCATCTTTGCAAAATAATGTCATGAAAAGCACATAGACTTTGGAATATAATGTAAGTTTGAATGATGATTCTGTCAATTTATAAATTGTATATATAAATTAAACTCTCTGAACCTCAATTTTTCAATTTGTAAAATGAGGATAATGATACCTATCTTATATTTGGGTTATCAAAGGATTCGATATAATATACCTAAGGCATGTTGCACACTGCCTAATACTTGCTAGGTAATCATTACTGGTAGTTTCTGTTATTCACTCATTCAGTGTACTTATTGAGCATCCATTATGTATATCTTTTGTGACCCAGCCATGCCTCTAGATTCTGGGGAAATAAGATACTTCAGGGTCTAGTATTGACTATTTAATCTAAGACAGATAACTGAAACTATTGTTTTAACATTGCATCACAAGATAAAAATAATTCTGTAACAAAATAAAATTAGATTGTATTAACTTAGTTATTATAAGGATCAAAAATGTTTTATTAATTGTTGTAATGTTTGTATCTTCCAAATCTAAAAATTCAAATGAAAGCTTTACATTAGTTAAATTAAAGATATAACACATATATGTAAGGCCAACTGGCCCGAGGCAGGGGAACGCAATCAGACTCACAGGTTGCATCAGACCGAAACTTTCCGGACCACCCAGTTCCAGAAACTGACCTGGAGACTTTCCGGACCACCCAGTTCCAGGAACTGACCTGGGGACTTTCCACCCGGCCCCGCCTTCCCGCCTTTCGAGGGACGGGACTAACGGTCCCAAGACTGATGCAACCAGCACCGGATATTGCCACGATACCTGAAGAGACCACCAAATAAGGAATAACCTGTGCCCTCCCGGATTCACCACACCCCTTTCCCTTCTTCCCCTATAAATTCTGCCCAAACCCTCGCCTGGGCGCGACTTCTCTGGCCCCTTTCTGTCGGACCAGTGAACCTCGCCCGGGAGCATTCCCAAATAAAGCTTGTTTAAGCTCTCCCCCATTTCTTGGTGCCGTTCCTTACATTTGGTGCCGAAACCCGGGAGGGGTACGAAGCCCCGTGGGTTACCGCGCAGGCCGCTCCTCCCCTCCCCCAGGAGACAACCAGGGAACCACTACTCATCCACCCGATCCAGCAGAACACGGGGTAAGTGCTCCTCCCTTGTTCCCTCCGACCCTTAGAGTCCCTGCCCACTGGACTCCCTGTCCTTAATCGCGGCCGCGTCAGGGATTCCTCCATCCTCTCTCCAGGCCTCGGGCAACTGTGGAGACGTCCCAATTGCCTGGCTGCTTTCCGACCCGCCAGGCCTCGGGTGATTGTGGAGACGTCCCAATCACCTGACCACCCTCCGACTTGCCATGGACTGGAGACTGAGACCAGGGATGCCTCTCTCCCTCTCCATTCACTCAGGGACAGACTGGGGGTCATGGGAACCTCACAATCGAAACCAGATCCTAAGACGCCCCTGGGGTGTCTCCTAGCCAATTTTACAGCCCTCGGCTTCTCCCAAGATCTCCGTTGCCGACGGCTTATTTTCTATTCCGCTGTGGCCTGGCCACAATATCCTCTACACAATCAATCCAAATAGCCTCCTGAAGGGACTTTAGATTTTAACATCCTCCATGATCTAGATAATTACTGCCACAGGACGGGCAAATGGTCTGAGGTTCCCTATGTCCAGGCCTTCTGGTATTTACACTCTCACCCTTCCCTCTGCGTCGATTGTTCCACTTCCCAGATCCTTCTTGCCAAACAAACATCTCCTACATCCAAGCCCCTAATTTCCTTTGATGATGACCCCTCTCCACTAGCCGACCCACCCGAATCTCTTGCCTCTCCCCCCTCCAGAGCTCCTCTCCAACCTCCACCCTACCCTGAAGCAGTCCCTCCTCCTCCCGAACCCGCTCCGGCCTCTCCAACCGCTCCCCCACCTCCCTCAACAGTTTCTCCTCCCACACCCCTTGCTTCGCCAATTAGTGCACATACACGCTCTCACGACTCCCAAGATCCAAATCTCCTCTGCCCTCTGAGGGAGGTAGCAGGAGCGGAAGGATTAGTTAGAGTTCATGTTCCCTTTTCCCTCCAAGATCTCTCTCAAATAGAAAAGCGATTAGGCTCCTTTTTTGCCGCTACATCAAAGATTTTCGCTACCTCTCTCAAGCTTACGATCTAACCTGGCACGACATCTTTGTGGTCCTATCTTCTACTCTAACCCCTGACGAAAGGGAAAGAATTCAAACTGCTGCCCGAAACCATGCAGATCAGGTTCACCTTACCGACAACTCCATACCTGTCGAAGCGACTGCTGTACCTGGCACCGATCCAGGCTGGACTTATCAGGATGGCCAAGATGGCCGTCGTAAACGCAACCTCATGATCCAATGCCTCCTGGCTGGCATGCAGGCTGCCACTCATAAGGTGGTCAATTTTGAAAAACTAAAAGAGATAACCCAAAAACCTAACGAAAATCCAACTATCTTTCTCAATCGCCTTACAGAGGCCTTAACTCTCTACACCCGGCTGGATCCCGACACCCCGGCAGGGGCAGCGGTCATAGCCACCCATTTTATCACCCAATCAGCCCCGGACATCTGAAAGAAATTAAAACGGGCAGAAGACGGCCCTCAAACCCCTATTCGAGATCTGGTAAAGATGGCCTTTAAAGTCTATAATGGCGGTGAGGATTTGGCAGAATCCAGCCGCCAGGCTCGGATGCACCAAAAGGTGACCCTCCAAACCCAAGCTCTTGTAGCTGCCCTAAGGCTGGCCATCTCCCATGGAGCACAGTATCCACGGGGTCCGCAAAAGGCAACCCCGCCAGGGGCCTGCTTCAAATGCGGGAAAAAAGGCCACTGGGCTTGCCAATGTCCCAATCCCCGACCTCCTTCTAAGCCCTGTCCCAGCTGCGGGCTAACGGGCCACTGGAAGAGTGACTGCCCTACGACTGGCCCTCCCTCAGCGTCTCCACGCGGGGGGCAGGCTGACCCAATGGCATTACCACTCGAACTGCTGGGATTGGCTGACGACTGACGGCACCTGGACTCAA
The DNA here is from genome assembly GCF_005190385.1 of Monodon monoceros. NCBI lineage: Eukaryota > Metazoa > Chordata > Mammalia > Artiodactyla > Monodontidae > Monodon > Monodon monoceros. Next base: position 69,816,079 of record NW_021703779.1, on the reverse strand, counting down.
AGACCCCCATCACCCTCGCCGAGCCCAGGGTAATGCTACAGGTAGAGGGTAAGTCCATCTCATTTCTGGTGTACACGGGGGCTACCTATTCGGTCCTGCCTACCTATTCCGGGCCAGTTTCTCCTTCCCAGATCTCGGTCATGGGTATTGATGGCAAACCATCCTTCCCACTCCAGACCGGTCCACCCCCATGTCATATCAAAGGACTCCCTTTTACTCATTCCTTCGTAGTCATACCATCCTGCCCAGTTCCCTTGCTAGGCCAAGATGTCCTTTTCCACTTAGGGGCCTCCCTCCAGCTGGTTAGACTTGACCCTAAGGTCCCCTCCTCCCAACTCCTGCTTCCTCTTCTCGGCCTGTCTCTAGAGCCCTCCCCCTCCTATTCCCCTCTTCCAATCACACCGAACCCAATCAATCCCCAAGTCTGGGATACTTCTAAGCCCATAATAGCAACACACCATTCCCCCATCCTCATCCACCTAAAGGACCCCTCCAAATTTCCATCAAGGCCCCAATTTCCCATCTCTGAGACTCACCTTAGGGGCCTACAACCTATTATCACCAGACTCCTAAACCAGAGACTCCTTATCCCCACTGACTCTCCCTGAAACACCCCCATCCTGCCTGTCTGCAAGGCCTCTGGGGATTATCGCCTGGTCCAGGACCTCTGACTAATCAATGAGGCCATAATTCCTCTCCACCCAGTAGTGCCAAACCCATACACCTTGCTCTCCCATATCCCCCCATCCACAACTCACTTTACGGTTCTGGATCTCAAAGATGCCTCTTTCACTATCCCCCTACATCCCGACTCCTCTTTCCTCTTCGCCTTTACCTGGACGGATCCGGATACTCATACTTCCAGTCAGCTCACCTGGACAGTTCTTCCCCAGGGCTTCCACGACAGTCCTCACCTCTTCGGTCAGGCGCTGGCACGGGACCTCACTTCCTGCTCCTTTACCCCCAGCACACTCCTTCAATATGTAGATGACCTCCTCCTTTGTAGCCCGTCTCTCAGCCTCTCAAGACAACACACTGCAGATCTCCTCAATTACCTTGACTCTCGCGGTTATCGGGTCTCCCCAGCCAACGCTCAGTTATCTGTATCTTCTGTAACCTACCTGGGGCTCCACCTTACCCCTACCACAAAAGGTCTAACAGCCGACCGCACCCGGTTATCCGTGAACTCCAGCCTCCGGAAACAGCGGAATAAATTCTCTCCTTTTTGGGCCTTATAGGATTTTTCCGACACTGGATCCCTAACTTTGCTGTCCTCGCTAAACCCTTATATCTAGCCGCTAAAGAAACCCCTCAAGGACCCCTCACCTCTCCTTCCGCCGTTCGACAGGCCTTTCTCACACACCGTACTGCTCTGATATCTTCTCCTCCCCTTTCTCTGCCCAACCCAAACCGACCTTTTCACCTTTTTGTGGATGAACGGGCCAGAATAGCCACTGGACTCCTTGCCCAGCCTGTAGGGCCTTCCTACCGCCCCGTGGCTTACCTCCAAACAGCTAGACCCAACCATTCGGGGATGGCAACCATGCCTTTGGGCCCTAGCAGCGGCAGCCGAACTGACCAAACAAACATTCAAACTGACTTTGGCCCACCCACTGACCGTGTTTTCCTCCCACCGGCTGGTCGACCTCCTAGGCTACAAGTCTCTCTCCCTCCTGGGCCCCTCCCACATCCAGGAATTCCACCTACTGTTCATTGAAAACCCTGCTATCTCCCTCGACCTCTCCCCCCGCCTAAACCCGGCCTCCCTCTTGCCTGTCTCCGATACCGGGACCTCCCCTTCCCACTCCTGCCCCCAAGTCGTAGAGGCCCTCAGCCCGCCGAGGGAGGGACTCTTTGATACTCCACTGTTAAACACGGACCGCACCCTCTTCGTAGATGGCAGCTCAATACTCGGTCCTGATGGACACTGACGGGCAGCCTACGCGGTGGTAACTATCTCAACTGTTATCGAGGCTAACATCCTCCCAGAAGGAACGACCTCCCAAAAGGCTGAACAGATCACACTTACACGAGCCCTTAACCTTTCCAAAGACCAAAGGGTTAACATCTACACAGACTCTAAGTATGCCTTTCTCATTGCACACAGCCATTCAGCACTATGGAGGGAACGCGGATTTCTGACCACAAAGGGATCCCCAGTGGTCAACGCTTCCCTCATTGCAAAACTCCTGGAGGCCCTCCAGCTTCCTAAAGAAGTAGCAATTATCCATTGCAGGGGTCATCAACTCCCATCCAACCCAATAGCACAAGGTAACTCGAAGGCCGATTCCGTGGCCCAAGAGCTTACAAAAGGGGATCCTCCAGCTCCATTTCTATTTTTCACCAGTCCTACCCAACCCACATATACCCAGCACAAGGAAGCTGCCTTACTATCAAAAGGGGGACACAAAGACAACAAAGGATGGATTTTTATAGACAACAAAATTGCCCTACCTCTGGCCCAAGCAGCCGGTCTCCTATCAGACATCCATAAATCCTTACACATTGGTCCAAAAACAATGTTCCGTTTTTTGGACCCCCTCTTTCATCTGCCAGGACTTAGAGAGGCCATCTCAAAGATTCATATGGCCTGCCAAACCTGCGCATCCGTCTCCCAACAAGGATGCCTACGGCCCTGAATTCCTACACACCAGATGTGTGGACATCAGCCTGGTGAAGACTGGCAGATCGACTTTACCCATATGCCCCACTGCAAACACTTCTGATATCTGCCTACTCTCATTGACACCTTTTCAGGTTGGATAGAGGCCTATCCAACAACTCGAGAAACGGCAGACACGGTTGCCACCATCCTGCTTCAACACATCATCCCCCGATTTGGTCTGCCAGTCTCCATCCAGTCGGATAATGGACCCGCCTCACCAAACTGTCCCTTGAGGTCCATGTCTCATGGCACGACCTGCTTCCTCTAGCCCTTATCTGAATCCGGGCCTCACCTCGGACTCCTACTGGCCTCAGTCCATTTGAACTACTTTACAGCCGCCCTTTCCTCCTTCACGACATACCAACCCAGAGTCCACCTCTAGCCTCCTACCTTCCCTACCTCTCCCTGCTTCGCCATCTTCTCCGTGAACATGCTGACCGTCATCTACCGACAGTGACTGTCTCTGAAACTTCCTCTCTCCCTCTACAACCTGGAGATAGTGTCCTCCTCAAGGACTTACACCCCCAATCCCTTAAGCCACGGTGGACAGGCCCTCACACAGTGGTCCTCACCACCCCCACAGTTGCCAAACTTCTAGGACACTCCTCCTGGTACCATGTCTCCCGTCTTAAAGTGGCCCCAACCTCAGAAAACTGGTTAACCCAACCGCTGGGTCCCACAAGATTACGGCTTATCGGCCACCCTGCCTCTCCTCCTGCTACTTCTCCTGCCACCCAGCACTCATCAGACATCCCTATGGCGCTTCTACATCCACGGGACATGGCAAGCTGACAGTCAAGCTCATGCCCTGGTCCTGGGGACAGGAGACTGCCAACCAGGCGGATGTCAGGCCATGGTAACCATTACCTTCTCTTTCCCCTTCTTTCAAAATTTCTGGGTAGAGTACCCAGAAAAGCCCTCTGTCTGTTTTACTTATGATCAGACCAAAGACTACTGTGAATGGTAGGCTGATACCTATGGGGGATGTCCATACCACTCATGCAACATTCATGAAGCTAAATTAGACACCACAAACTCACTCCGACAATCCTATCTTTTCACAAAGGATAAGAAGGGCCACCTATTTCTCAACATCAAGGGTCCCTGGGATATTAGATGGGCACAAGGAATAGAAGGAAAACTCTATCGAACCAAAAAAGCTTCCTACCCTGTGGGGGCTATCAGGGTCTTTCGCTCATATATCAGTTTGATTCCCAAAGTTATCCAACAGTTGAGTGAACAAGCCACTGCCATCCAGGAAACAGAACAAGCCCTAGGACATCAACTACCCCACCCTAAACACAAAGAGGATCCTTTTTCTTGGTTGACCCTCGTCCATCAAGCAGTACAGATACTCAACCACACAGGAATAGGTAACATCTCCGACTGATTTCTATGTGCCTCGCTTGGCTGGCCACCCTTCGCTACTGTCCCACTCGACCAGCCCTTCAATTCTACTTCCTACACCTCCCAAAATCCACCTTTTTCCCCGTTAAAAGTCCCCATATTCCTTGTTTCAAAAAATCTCACCATCTGTTACGGCAGCCGCCCAAATCTAGCTGATACTGGGCTTCTTTGCATTTCATCCCTCACGGTAAACACATCAATTGAAGCACCACCAGGCATGTTTTTGTGGTGCAATGGTTCCCTCACAAAAAAGATCAATTCTTCCTCTCCCTTCCCATGTATCCCCATTACTCTCATCCCACAACTCACACTGTATAGCCAAGCCGAAATTTCCTCGCTAATCACACCGCCCTTTACCCGACGGAAAAGAGCTATCTTTCTTCCTCTGGTCACAGGCATCTCTCTCGCCTCCTCCCTAGTCGCTGCAGGCCTCTGGGGGGGGGGGGGGCGGCTCTAACACATAGTGTTTCAACATCCCACGACTTAGAACATAAACTCCAGGTAGCCATTGAAGCCTCCGCCACCTCCATCTCCTCTCTCCAGCGCCAAATCACCTCCATAGCCCGAGTCGCTCGCCAGAATCCATGAGCCCTGGATCCCCTGACGGCCGACAAAGGAGGTACCTGCCTCTTCCTACAGGAGGAATGCTGTTATTACATCAATGAAACAGGACTCGTCAAAGACAACGTAAACACTTCATTGCTTAAGAGAAGAACTCCAATGCAAACACCAACAGTCCAGCTCCCCAATTCCCGATTGGTGGCAATCCACCCTCTATACCTGGCTAACAACAATCTTAGGCCCCTTAATTCTCATCTGTATCTTGCTCATGTTTGCTCCCTGTTTTCTTAGGTTCCTTCACAGGCGCATGGAGGAAGTCTCTCGGGTGGCCACAAACCAAATGCTCCTCGGCCCTTACACCTTGCTTCCTACAGAACCCCCCACTGGTCTCCCCTAAGCCTCAGATCTCTGGTCGCCTGACTCCCCTTTCGATGCCCCTATTCAGCAGGAAGTAGCCAGAGATCAGAACGCTGCCTTATTACACCAAAGATGTCGGGATGTAAGACCAACTGGCCCGAGGCAGGGGAATGCAATCAGACTCACAGGTTGTATCAGACCAAAACTTTCCGGACCACCCAGTTCCAGAAACTGACCTGGAGACTTTCCAGACCACCCAGTTCCAGGAACTGACCTGGGAACTTTCCACCCGGCCCAGCCTTCCCGCCTTTTGAGAGGTGGGACTAACGGTCCCAAGACTGATGCAACCAGCACCGGATATTTCCACGATACCCGAAGAGACCACCAAATAAGGAATAACCTGTGCCCTCCCGGATTCACCACACCCCTTTCCCTTCTTCCCCTATAAATTCTGCCCAAACCCTCGCCCGGGCGCAACTTCTCTGGCTCCTTTCTCTCGGACCAGTGAACCTCACCTGGGAGTGTTCCCAAATAAAGCTTGTTTAAGCTCTCCCCCGTTTCTTGGTGCTGTTCCTTACAATATAGACTTTGGGAAACCCCAAATTTCTAGGCTTTGGCTGTCATCATGGGTCTCAAGCACTGGAACTTTCTAATTTTTAATTCATTACATCATTTCTTGATCCTGGAAACTTAGGATACCCTATTATAAGAAACACACATACATAATGTGCATATATGAGGGAAATACTATCACTCAAATAAAACATTAACAAGGACAGGTGAAGACTCAAACCACACTCATCTAGTTGGTGGGGGTACACTTACTGTAGGGAGGCAGAATAGTACAGTGTTTAAGAGCGCACACTCTAGAGCCAGATGTCCAAGTCTGAAGCTCACTCCAGCATTTATTAGCTATATGACCTTAGGCATTTTCAACAGCCTCTCTGACATAATTTTCTGTATCTGTGAAATGAGAATGAAACTAATAATGCCTACATTTTAGGATTATTATGATGATTAAATGAGTTAATATATGTAAAGTACCTAAAATAATGGTACATAATGTGTTACATAAGCACCAGCTATTATTGTTGGTTATATAAGAAACATAAGGTAAGTATGACTTAATTAAATCCACAACCCTCTGATAAATATCTGATATTAAAGTGGAAAAATTGGAATCTTTTCTGACTATTTCTAATTGGAGAGCAGGTGGGCTTGTGAGGCAGGAGCAGAAAGATATAGGAAATCTTTCTTGTAAATGGGCACAATACTAAAAGAATATCTGATTCATAGATGGTGAGTAGATCCAGTGAGGGAATGGTCTTCCAATGGAGTGGTGAGGAGAGGGGAAGAAACATTTAGGTGATAAGCCTTGGTAGGTTGCTATAGGGCTTGGGCAGGCAAGAGTAACTGTGCAACAAGCCCAGAGATAAGTGCCTAAGATGAATTTTACCCTTTTAAAAATGTTTTTCATTTTTTAAAAATTGAAGTATAGTTGAGTTACAATATGTTAGTTCCAGGTGTACAGCATAGTGGTTCCATATTTTTACAGATTATGCTCCATTAAAAGATATTATAAGATAATGGCTATAATTCCCTGTGCTGTACAATATATCCTTGTTGTTTATCTATTTTATACATAGTATTGTGTATCTCTTAATCCCATACCCCTATATTGGGATTAAGAGGATCCTTTTTCCCCTTCCCTCTTCCTTCCCTCTCCCCACTGGTAACCACTATCAGGGGAATCTATTGGCTTTTAGTATGAAAATTTTGTTATTCATTCATTCAATATACTAAATATCTTTCTATTAGAGTTAAGTTTCTAAACTTGGAGATGTTCTAGAAAACAGCTATGACTTAAAATTAAGTCATTATGATAGTCATAGATTAATTTTCATTTTCTTTCCAACTTCTATTCTGACTTGAGTGGTTGCTTTCTCAAAAACTGCTGGAAACAGAAAAAAAATTGACATAATTTAAAAGCAGCTTAGAATACTATCTTTTGAAATTATTTATTAATCACTAGATTAAATTGTGTTAAATACTCAGTACTCATTTTTTTTCCAAAATGAAAGAGGATAGCAAAGATGATTCTCAAAATGATATAATTTTAAATGTGGGTGTTGGTCAAACTGCTAACAGATATTTTTCACTAGCTTTATATAATAGAAATCATAGTTCCAGAGCACGTAAAATGTCCCTTCATTTCTCTTTCTCTCTGGCAGAAGAAACCTCATTTGTAACAGTAGTGTTCTATTGCTGTTTTTGCAGTAATACTGAAAAATCTTACTAAATTCACTTTCAAAACAAAAGAGGTGGATTAATATCTTTTAACCAAGGCCAGTATGATGACAGCTGACATCTAGCAGTCTGTTTGATTTATAAGATGTTTTAACTTTTATTGAAGGAGAAATTCTAAATATAGTTAATTTGGATAAGGGTAATATATAATAAGGACTAATATCTGACCTAATGATCAGACAAAAACAACATGCTTTTACATAACATATAATTATGTTATGAAACTCTAGATACTTCAAGATATTATCCAAGCAAATAATAATATTTTTCAAATATAAAAGAGACATGTAAATAATAGCACATGTAACTATATCAGTTACATGACAAAAGAAAATCAGATCTGTTATCAGTCTGGCTATAAAGGGGCCAGTTGGTTCATGGTTATGCATTTATGGAAGTTCAGAAGTATCTAACTTTCCTCCAAAGCATCAAAGGTAAGTTGTCACTAGTGACTAAACTAGACTCTATGAGTTTTTTACAATTCCTTAACAATTTCTATCTCCACCATAATCAGTGTTTAGGTTTGTACTATTTTCTATTTTTCTTATAGTTGTTGTCATGGGAACAAATTAATACATATTATGCCATTTTATTATCTTATTACAAATTTTGCCTTAAGAATGGAATCGTTTTGCCCACTTCTTTCTCGTTGCAATATTAATTGCCAGAATGAGATACACTAGTTTTAATGCCCAGTTCAGTCTGTGAAAGGCTATAAACATTTAATAGACTCATAAACACAGACTTTAACCTTTTCAATATTCTGCATTTTGATTGGCTGCTCATAGTACTTTATCCTTACAGGTTACTGAGACTGTAAACAGGAAGAATAGGAATGGATGTTGAATCATACTGCACAAACCCTGAAAAGGTCAAACTTATTCTTTCACCTGGAATATATAAGGTTTCATAATTTCAAGGAAACTTTCTTGGATTTAATTGGTGATGGGTATAGACATAGGATAATATGTTTTTTAAGTGGTGGTGAGCACAAAGGAGATATTTAACTGGCTTTTCTATGAATTCCTGCATTATTATAGTGGAGTTACTTTTGGATTTCTCTTAATGAGGATAAGACATATTAATGGTTAAAATGCTTAAGCCAAGAGAATGGTATTACTATTTGCCTACGCTTTAGATTAGGAAATCCTGGCACATCTTTGTGTGCCAGCAATTTTCAAAGTCGTTGTGACAACATGTTATTGTGTTTTTATGTATTGTGAGGGGTGTCACAAAGAATGTTACTAATGGTAACATTATTTGTCTCTTTAAAAAATAAATAAAAAATAAGTCAGAATAGATTCCAGGTTGTCTTGATGATATCACTCTCAAGTTCTTGCATTATAGTTAATGCCCAGGGAATTTTACATAGTCCTGGCAAAAACCATTGAGTTTGTTGCTCATTTAAGTGTCAACTGTCATGTACATTGCAGTGGAGGGAAAAGGTGCTGTGAAGCACTGCAATAGTAGATACTAAAAGGGGAATTTTCTTTCCACTCTGTTTAGATAAATTTCAACCATATTAACATGTTCCTTGTAGTATAGAATATGTAAAAGGAGGAGGAATGAACAAAACAATAAGAGCTAATATCAAGTGAGTTTTCCCTATGTGTCAGGCACTAAGGTAAGCATTTAGCATGGGTTGTATTTTTAATTTTTACAGCCTTATTAGATATATGCAATTATTATCATTCCCATTTTACAAATGAGAAAATTAAACACAGAATTTAAAGGACTTGTTCAATGTCCCACAGGTAGTTAAGCTGAAGACATGGAATTCAAAACCGGGTCAAAATCCAGAGTACAAAAAAAAACCTCTAAAAGCTGTAGTGATTTTAAAATTCTTGAATGTGGCAGGTACTCAATAAATGTTTGTTCAACTAGTGAATAGCTCTTGAATCATTAAAACCATGTTGCCCCAGGAAGCCCATACCTAGTTTTTAGGGGATTATCCCTTGGGTACCCACTTAGTTGCATTGTCTTTCCCTGGGTGGATCTGGGGCTGGCTTTGTAAACAAGCATCTTACAGGAGAAGACTATAAATCAAACCAGAAAGCAACCCAGGTAGATAACCAGAGTTTCCATAGTCACAGTGTGGGTTTAGGGGCGCTATAAGCACCAGAGACAGGAGATTAATTCTAGTTAAAGAAAAGCTCAGAACAGACTGGTTTTATTCAGACACTGCTACCCACAATGCTGAAAAAAAAAAGAGAAAAATCAGAAAGTCAAACTTTAGATTCATGAAAATTACTGAATGACAGGAATAGAATTTGTACCAGCTTTTTAAATTATTAAAATTGTGCCTTGGTTTTTGAAATTAAAATTTTTATGGAGATAATTGTAGATGTATATGAAGTCGTAAGGAATAATATAGAAAGACTGGTGTACCCTTAACCCAGTTTCATCCAACAATATGACATAAATACATCTGGGTTGACTTTTGACAAACTCAAAATGCATTTGATCAGTCAATTAAGGTCCCTTTGGAGCATTGCTTGTTATTGCACTTATATGACTCTAACTAAGGTTTATCTCTGTTCCCTGAAGAGCATGAGTGACAGCAGTGGCAGTGTGTCCTAGAAGACTTAGGTAGGAAAAGAACATGGTCATATGATTGTCCACTATGTTTCTAGCCCTTTCCCTTAAGATAATCATGCTCCTGCCTCCCATTACTCCGTGCTTATGAATGCAAATGCAGGACCACTGGGAAAAATTTTTTTAGTCCTCTGATTATTTTGTCAGTGCTAGGGAATGTATTTTACACCGACCATATTTCCCCCCAGATAATTGGAAATTTTGAAGTAGTGCTACAAACCTCACTTTGTTGAATGCATTTGGAAGAGGGAAAACTACATTAAAGAAAAAAGAAGACAGTGTACATTCCACACTTAATGAGTTTTTGTTAGAGATTCAGATTCCTTCAACTCTGAAAATTATCCTAACAAGTTAACTAAACAGTCACACTTTAAACATCAGTGCCATTTTCCCACAGGTTTCTGAATTCATAGAAATTATTTCATCCATTGCTTGTCAACAAAAAGGCACTGCAGGAAATCTCAATGAGGCTGGCTTTTAGCTGGGAACAATTTGATTACAAAAAGTGCTTCCCACACTCGTGGGGTTTTTTCCTTCCCTGTTTAAATCGCCATACCCTTAAGCTTACCAACAGAAATTTCCGGTCTGGAAATGTATTTTCCATGTTCTTCTTTGCCTATTGTTTTTACCATGTCATTAATCTTATACAATGAAATCCATAGTGGGAGCAGAACAAATACACAGAATCTCATTTTGGAGTATGATTCTCAGCACCTGCTGGTGAGACTTTCATTCCTTAACTCAAGCACAAGTTACTAGTTGCAGAACTGTGGATAGACTAATCCTCTAATAGTGGAAGACGTGAAAATAGGAGGGAAGCATTTTGCATTACTCATGTTACCTGCCATTTATCCCAGGTTTTTAAGTGTGGAAAGGAGGGACAGGAAGAGGGTTTTAGAAGCTTGCAATGTGTTTTTCCTTCTGCACTTTGTCCCTGTATAAAATTTTCCTTACAAAAATAATTCAAGTTCATCAGAGCTGAATTTAGTTTTAGGAATTTGCAAATACTGCTATGACACTCAGAGTCTATACACGTAAGTCAACTAACAATTGCATCTACTGGGGTTCAACAAAGATATGCAATATTATCAAAAGAGCACAAACAACTGCTGTGTTTGAGTATGAAAGTGTATTACAAAGAAGGAACAATAAAAATATAGAGTAGTGACACCCAATTTGGCAAATAGTACATACCTCCAGCACTCCCAGTTTTCATTTAATTAACAGTTAATTGTGTATATTTCTACCTTATTCCTATTTTCCCTAGGGATTATTAGCTCCTCAAAGCAAGGTACATACTCCACACCTTTCACTCCCCACCCCAATAATGTCTTGAAAATTGTATGCACTCAATAAATATGTTTGTAAATTGGATGTTGTTACTATTTCTGTTCTACCAGTTACATATAAAATCTGAACATATTTATTCAGTTAAAAAATTACTGGCTTGTGAAATTCATATATTTGTATATGGAAAGGTGGAGAATAGCTTTAAGCTATTATTATGCTGCCTCATTCTTGTCACTTTTTAATTTGACATTGAGCTTTGAGGAGGCACTGCACAATTCTGACAGCCAGAGGCATGGAATAGGGTCAGGGCAGGCACAAAGAGTTTAAAATAACATATATTTTCCAGGAAATACACAGCTCCTTTGCAGGTAGGTTGATTTTTTTGGTGTTTTCCAGAAAATTTAAAACAAAAATGCTTTCATACTATCAGGAGGTAATGATAATATAGTTTGTGCTGCTTTTACTAAAATAGGGGTTGCTATTTATATCATATATCTCATTGTCAAAAGGGTTAAAAGTGAGCCAGAAAATAAATGACTTTCTATTTAAGTATTAATGGTCTCTCTCCTGAAAGTCCCCTTTACCTTAATATATTTTGTTGGACAAAAAGTTCATTTGGGTTTTTCCATAACATCTTATGGAAACACCTGAACGAACATTTTGGCCAGCCCAATATTTAAGACCTATCAAATCCATTTCTCTTCATCTGAACAGCTTGGTCATTTTTACAAAATACATACATATGTGGGTGGTGTTAGTGGAGGCATGGGAGGAATTACTGGCATGGTGATTATTAGCTTAAAAACCATTCAATGGTTACTTTTAAAACAGTTACTCCAGAGTGTGTGCTGTGTGTGTGTGTGTGCACGCGCACACACTTGCATGAGTGTATAATTAAAAACAGCCAAGAGACTGTGATTTTAAAATTGGCTATTCTTCCATTTAAGCACTTTTAACAGATATGTGTAACAATTTTAATTTTAAATATTACATAATTTAAATGCACAATTACTTTTGAGTATCACTGGTCTGTCACTTAGTGAATAGCTTATTTTTCTACAAAAGTCTTGAAGACAAATTTAAACAAAATTATCAAATGTATGAGAATTCATTTTTTTCCTCTTATAAGACACGAGTTTAAAATGTAAGACTTTATCCCTTTACAATGTGAGCCCAGATACTTTCATACTCTCCTACAGCAATGAATGAGGCCCATGGCATATACTGCCCTTCAATTGTCCACAGAAACGCTATTGATATTAATGAGTTTTGCCCAAACTGATTGTGGTCATTTTATGTGGCCTGAAGTGGTCATTTTGTTGTGATTTGCATATTGGTCGCTGCAGGATATAGTGTATATATCATTTCTAAAGTGCCTAGGGATCTTTACAGAGGAAAGGTGGTGCATAAATTGAAAAGATTATTATTGCATTTATTTTAAATTCTTCTATTTGTGAGTTCTCTAAATCATGCATAAATACAGTACAAAGTGCAAATCAGATGTGCAGAGAAAACTCCAAAAATATTTTTTTAAACCAGCAATTTTGAAATTATCCACTTGTAGGAGTATTTTTAATCCATTGAAAACAAAGCTAGTCCATTTTCTAATTTGACAGACGACATCAAGCCAGGACTTGAAGAAGCATAGCACTAAGGGGTAGAAGGGAGTATAGGATTTAAATTTCCACTATGGGTGCAATCACTTCTATAACTACTCCTTAGTTCTCTAAGGAGGTCAGTGAGGAGCACCTAAAGAGCCAATATCATCAACGAATCCATGGACAGTGATGGAGGGAGGACTCAGTGCGGATGAAAGAGCTACTTTGAAATGTTACTTTAGTTTCACTTTTAATGTAAAATCTGGAGAAGTTAGGCTTTTCTCTCCCAGGATAAAACATGAAAAATGAAAGTTATTAAGGAAAATATGTTTATCTAGACTCTCAATTACTCTCACCCTTAAGGCTCAGCATTCAAATTTTGGGTTAAATATACTTGGCTCTTCTTCCTATGATGAAAGAAATTCATCTGTTGAAAATTGCTGTTTACTGTTGAGCAAGTCAACCCCTATCCCTTAACAGTGGCTATTGTACACTCTTTTGAACACAGTCCCTGATTATGACAATAGATATCACTAATCTGATTTTTTTTGTTATTTTTCTAGGCCACCACAGGTTCAAGACAGACCTCTGTCTTTGATTCTTATCTTTTCTACAGGTGTATATACATGCAATTCTGTGGGAACAAAGAAAAAAAACTGATGTTAATTAAACATGAATATTACCAACAGCACCACAAGTAGACTGAATAGTAAAACATTAAAACAATATATACCTCTGTGCAACATGTCCACCTAGATAACTTTTTTCTGCAGTTTGGAATCATGTGTCATTTGAAGCCAAATAAGCTACTGCCCCTGGTCTGTAATCCTCTATTTTCTGTGCTTTAAAAATATGACATCAAGCAGTGATTTTAGCAGGTAGAATGGGTATCTATGTGGTTTTCTGTGCTCAAAATGCAAGTATTATGGAAGAAATAATCTTTTACCAGATATACATTCTGTGTAACAAATCTCTTTTTAATATTCGTCTGGTGGGGAGATACATTACTTTCCATGCTCACTTTTATAGGAGGGTTTTCCATTTCTATGAAAGGGGTCAGAGGAAAGACTGATCTCAGGTCTAGTCAAATCTGGGAGATAATCAGCCACATTATAATGAGATTCTCCTGTATGTGAAAAATAACTGGGAAGATAAGAAGCAATCAATATTAAAAACATTTATGACCCCCATTCCTGCCAAAAATCTATGCTGATAGACGTTGTTTACAAGATGACAATGCATGCAAGCAGTCAGTTCCGTGTGTGTGTGTGTGTGTGTGTGTGTGTGTGTGTGTGTTTGTGTGTGTTTGTGTCAGAGTTTGGGGGAGGATCACTCGAAGTAGTTATTTTTTTTTTTTTACATTACATAGGAAAAAAAAAGTTTGATAAGAGTGATTTTTTTCTCTTTCCAACTGGCTATACCAGAATAGTATGGACACAGTCTGAGTAGCTGGAAAGATGAAAAGACATACTTAATGGATTGGTCAATGAGTTGATTTCCTTCCTGTCTTTGAGCACAGTCTGCTTTCTGTTAAATCATCTAGTCTGTGTGCAAGTACAGGGATAAAGGGAGGGTGTAGGGAGAGGGGGCATGTTTACAGTTGTGAGTGTGTCTATGCACATATATTAAATAATGTAGAGTTTCACCCAAAAGCAAGTTGTCCCATGATTCCCTTAGAGAGTGAAGTCACATCATAATAAGGCCTTTTTGATAGTTAACAAGCTCCCTTGAAAAGCATCCAAGATGAACCCATCTTATACTAAATCTTCCTTGATAAGAGAACCCAATGTCTCAGCTAGTGAGTAAGATAATGTGTGCATAGGTATAAGTTCTACAATCATATTTATGAAAGAAAGCATAGTGATCTAATGTATTTTTCACTGGAAGGTGCAAGGGTTTAATTTTGTGGATTCTGTTTACTAGAAAAATAGTCTAGGGTCATTGTATGTGATCCTTCTGTCTCCACCTTTTTAGAGGTAACAGAAATTAACTAGATTTTGTTTTGGAGACTGCATTTCTTTAAATAATCCTCTAATTTTTGAAATGTTCCACTAGCAGGGCTCTTAAGAGGAGATACTTTTATTTCATCTTAAAAAAATAATTGATTTCAAATATATATTTATATTCATTTTTCTTAATGCTTAAAAAATTAACATCTACAAAGTTGTAGGATTGCTATTTCTAAAACTACTATCTGGAGGTATGTATAAAGAATGTTTTATCCTTTTATTTTACAGAATGGATGAGTATTGAGTGGTATCAATTCACAGGGTATTGTTTTGCATTGTTAATTTTTCTTCTATTCAAGACTTTTTTGAAAGGGTCACATGTTTGGATTTTTAAATATCAAATCATAGAAATAACTTTCACAATTCTGAGGTGCCATATGCATCTTTAAAAATATCTGACAGGTGGAAAAAATACATTCTTTTCTTTGGAAAACTATGTTTTAACCTGTAATCATTTTTTACTTCTCCATTCTCCCCCTTCTTCTCCTACTTCCTTACTAAAAAATATATTTTGAATAAAAACAGAAAATTATTTTTGCTTTCACACCATTAAATATGGTTAAGTATTATTTTTCCTTTTGAGCCCATGGAATCTTTTTTGGGAGAGAGAGATACTGCTGTGAAGGACCGAGAGAAACTGAGGCCAAAGCTGCTTCTCCTACAAAGGACTTGGTTGAGAATTGGGTGGTGACAACCTCAATACAAAGAATGTCCCAGGCAGAGGCACCAACATTCCCTGAATTTTAATGAAAATGTCATGTTAATTATATAACAAGGTTGATAAGGAGGTCATCATAAAAGACAGCTAGGCCTTGGTTATATATTAAGACAAAGAAAAGAGGCAGTAAAGGAAACGAGTCTCATAAATATGTATAAAATATATGTAGTCACTAATACATAGTAAAATACTGATAGAGAGGTGTCTATATGTATATATTTATAGAAGTAGTATCTCCTAAAATATCCACTTATGGTTCCATTAAAGAATGGAGAATACACTGTTAGTTGGTTTCTGTGTGCTTTAGTAGAAAAGGTATAACTTTTTAATCAATTCAAATTTTTTCATAGGATACTGAAAGAGAAAGAGATTAGGTGGTATGAATGGAAATAGAACCAGTGGGTTTAAGACTATGGCTTTTGTGCTTGTCGATACATCTCTATAAAATCAGTATTACTTATAAAGAGAGATAGTCCCATGAGTATGCACACAACATGTAGCATATTTCATAAACAACACTCACATGTGTATGGTGCACTGTGAAACTGTAAATGATTAGACAACCTGCAAAACTAATAATCATTACTTTTTAAAATCATTAGATAATTTTGCTTTGCCTAACAAAAAACTTCAGAGTATAAATTGAAGAGAATTTTACTATTGGAAAATTATACTTAAATTTCTTTTCTGTTACTAAAAATACATCTACAAAAAAAGTTGGTTAAGGCATGTGTGTACATACAAAGCTTTAAAATATAACTGCTTCTGATTTAGTAAATTACTCCTCAGCCATCACTACAGGTAACTGTCCCTTATTTTATTTAGGGTCTTTCATAAAATAATAGAGGTGAAATTGTATGTAGGAGTGGGAAGAAGAGTAATACATCAAACTTTTACTCCAAATGTCTCCATGTAATCTATTTTTCTTCCCCCAAAACTCAGATAGGAATGGACAGAATTCAGCCTTATTGGGGAACACTAAGTGGACAAGAGTTTACCCAAGTTTATGGGCCTTGGAAGAGCCTTAAGAAGTAGTGCACTTCTCCTTGCATATAGTCATCTTTACATTCCTCATCAGGGGAATGGGGCAGGGGAATGAGGGCTCACCTACCAGAAGATCATCGGCTGGGAATGGGGAAGAAGAGGAAGGGGGGTGGTTGCAGCTAGTTGAGATGAAATCCTCAGCGAAGATCTGGGCCCAGTTTCAAGAGGAGCAGTTCCAGAGAAGGGTCTAACTGCTGGACTAGAGTGAGACACACTCCTTTTGGAGAACATTAATAAGACTTCACCTCCTGAAATGAACACCCTGCCCCAGCAGCCTTCCCCAACATTCCAGGTGTGTTTTGCATGATCGTGGGTGTGATAACAAGCCACGCTGTGTGAGTGTATGAAAGGCCAAAAGTCAGTGAGAGAAAATCAAAAATTAATACAATGACTAATGATTTCTAACCTGAAGCAAAGCACATGCAATGCTCACCTGGAACCTGCCTCTGTTTAAACGCTTCACTTCACACACCACACAATAAAGCCAGGAGAAGAAGACAGATTTTTTTTTTTGGAAAAATGTTTTATTTAAACCTTTTTAATCTTTTACAACAATAAAATATTGCGTCAATATAAACCCCTTGACTAAAACTGTTCACATCAAATATTACAGCAAATTGTTTTACTTTTGACACCCAACTCATATTTGAAAGTTTCCTTTTAAACACAATGCAGAATTTATTGAAAATAAATAATTGCTGGCAACTGCAATAGGCAATTTGAATAAAATAGTTGAAAAAGCAACTCTTAATGAAAATAGCGTTTATTATACATCGGTTACTAAATGAATAAACTAAATGATCTTTCTTTAAATTAATAACTTCAAAAACGTTTTATACAAAACTGTACAATTATAAAGTCGGCAGAAATATTTGGGTTAACTCAGGTTTGAATCATAGCTTTTAACTGCAAAGAAAAAATATCGAAACAAACAAAGAAAACCCTAACAGTTGTAAAACATGAACTCCTTGTGGGGGAAAAAAATCCCAGAACTGAAACACAACTACCAACAGAATGCAGAAGCTTGGCAAAAAAAGAAAAAGGATCCGGGATTTTAATTAACACATGCTCTTCGACCGACAGCTGGGGGATACAGTGTGGTGGACCGGGGCCCTGGCAGCCCTTACTAGCGCATCCTCAAAAAGCGGCCATAGGCTTTCAGGTCCTTATAGGTAGTTTGAAGCTTTGTCTACCGCAGCTGCGCCTGGAGGTCGGGCCAGTAGACCGGCCCGGGTTTACGGAGCCCCCAGCCAGGTCTGGCGAGCAGCGGCTGAGTGTTTGGGTGCATGTCCGGCCCAGCAATGTGTGCTCCTTGGGAATGAGGTGAGCCTCCGGACCTGGCATGTGGACATGAGAGCTAGCAATAAAGCCACAGCAACTGCATAATTTTTGGATCTCTACACAGACTAGCGAAATTTTTTTGTAGTTTTTTTCTTTTTTGTAAATAGTAATACGATACACACAGCTATCTACACACACACGTTTGCACACGCACGCACACACGCACAGAGACACATACACACAGAGAGATATAAAAAGAAGAAGAGGGGAAAAAATCTCAGCCACCCAGGCGCTCGCTAGCTAGCTCAATCTTCGCCATGGGCTTCTACCAGCTGTGCTTGTTGGAGGCGCGGAGATGGCTCCCCATGAGCCCACTCAGAGACAGCCGTATATACGGGAGAGGAGGTGGTATGCGGCTAGACCAGAATCCCTGTGACCTTTGCCAATCATTTCATTGTCCTTCTGCACAGAGCAGAGAACGCCGGTCCACCACCCCCTCGCCACCCTTCCCGGAGGGTTTCTCACTCACGGAACAGGCAGTGAACTGGAGGTGAAACGAACTTGAAAGCGTTGACCCAGTCTGTCGCCAGCGTCTCCAGGTCGGGTCGTCTTCTCCAGCTAAAGCAATCGGGTGTGAAGGCACAGTCCTTCGCCTAGAAAGGCCAAGGTGGGATCGAGCTGGCAGTCGGCCTGGCAAGGCGCGGGGCGGGTGGAGAGCTCCGAGTGCAGGCATTAAGGACTTCGGGAGGTGAGGAGCACTCTTCACTCCTCAGGACGACTTCTTTTGCCCAGCGCAGCTGCGGAATCCTTCCAGGGAACCCAGATGCGCTGTGGAAGCCTGTGGGGGCTCCACAGTTGCGGGAAGGAGGGCAGAAAGCTTCGAAATCGCCTCTTCTCCTTCGTACTAGTTTGCAAAGAGAATCGGTTGCCTATTCTGCCTACCCTAGGAACTCGGCTACCCCCCCGGAAAAAAAAATATATA